>NC_134486.1:285395477-285535477 GCF_040206685.1 Ascaphus truei | reverse complement strand
AGAAGTTTGAGAGTTGCATTGTTTCCTTTGGTTTTTCCCTGCCAACACCTTTTTTTTTTGTTACTGTTTCAATATTCGGGACTGTGCCTGTGCATCATTGAAAGTGTTCTCTGAATGTGACACTGCCCTGCCATTAGCGTTAGTGTTTAATAAAGTGTGCTCAGTTACCATGGAAACCATTACATATTTATGTATATTTTTCAGCAGTGGTCCTGCCTTGGCAGCTGGATATTCTTGCGGACAACAATGAATCATGCTACTTTTGGGCTTCTCTTTCCGAATGTTGGAGTTGGTTCACAAAAGTATCACTATCACTGCGTGGCTGTTTCAGTAATATTACTGCAGTGCCGAACAAAGAAGAAGTCATACATGTATATACCATTCAATTAACTGGAATTGGCCTTGTCAGAGAGCATTGGGCATTCAAATGTTTATTCTTGACTATTTTTACAGTATTTGTGAAGGAAAAGTAAGAAGTGTGTTCTGCGGGATAAGGCAAATGTAATGGAAAATGTTAGTAGGCCTATGAATTTTATACACAATGAATGACGTTTGTTTTTCAATTCCTGTGCGTTTCTCCTTTGGATTTTCTCAATGGTGAAATTACCTTCTAGAAAACTCTGTTTCCTGATGTAGAACAACATGTCCTGTAAGCCTAGATTCAGTAAAGCTCGATACATGTATTGAATCACTAAAGCCATATCACCAGCAGTAAAGCTCTGATGAGGCTTTTTACTGTGGCGATGTTGGCAATATTTTGACCGCTGTTAATGCAAATGAGCATGCAAATGATTAATGTCAAATAATTTATTCACACGCTATTCATTAAATTTAAATACCTAGCAATCTGTCTACTGACAAAATATATTGCAGATTATCACCTACCCCAGCCTGGCATTTGGCCTATCTTGACTGTGTATATAATTGCTACTATATACATAGGCAACATAAGACTGGCCAACCTAGAATAGGTGATAACAATAAATAGCCATGGCTGGTCCAGACAATCTTTCTGCCCTCCTGTCACGTAAGTCCTAGTAGCTACACGCAGTGACAGGCTATCCTGTGGGGTTTACCCCCTCACACAGCCTCCTTGATTGGCAAGAGAGGAGGTGACACTTGGCCTGTGTTGCAGCCAATCATGGTGCAGACCCTGTGCCTTCCCCTTTTGCATTAGGGAGGATGCCTTCCAAATTATTGTCAGTGCCTTCCTACCCGGGGAAGGGAGAGGAGCTCAGCCCCTCCTGGGGCTGATTGAACCAAGATCTGTGCATAGCACAAGGCCTCAACATTATCTGTTGGCCAGCACCATCCAAGGGCCTGAGCTCCATTCTCCACTATATGCAACGGTGTTGTACCATCTGCAGTAGCTGCATCAAATAAAGATCCTTTTATATACTTCTGGCTAAGTCGCAGTCTATTGGACAGAAGTATAGGAGAAAAGAACTGTCATGGTAGGGACTGCCTGCAGCTCTGCTGTAGCCTACAGTGACTGGAGGCGCTGTCACCAAATGAAAAGAACCTGAGGATCACCTAAAGCCTGTCCTGTTCCCCACAACATCGTGGAAGCTCATCTCACCCGGACCCTCACAGGTAACCAGCACAACACAGACCTGTAGCCTAGGCAAAATCTCCCAGGGGGGGGGGGGGGTAGGGGTGGTAATAGTGCTACGAATACATAATAATGTTGTAGAACATATTAATATATACACTGCTTAGTATTGTTCAACCCATGACTAGTTGGCCACTTTGGCTACTACAGGGTTAATATTTGCACATGTGGATGTTAAACTTGTAGCCATGTATCCTCTTGGCTACTAATCTGCCCTGCCTAACACACAAGCCCTGGTACCAGTGCAGGCAGTGTTAGGGTTAAATCTACACCCTGCTGTAGTAATCAGCTTCCTTGAGTGACATGGGGGGGTGGCCTGAGGCCTAGGTGCTGTCCACACGGGGCTGAGACCAGAAGCTTCGCCCCTGGTAAAAGTTGGGAGTGGGCAGTTGGGAATTGACAGTTGGGAGTTGTCAGTCAGTTCTACCCTCTCCCCTCAAGGGAGTGGATCGTTGTTCTATCCCCTCCCACAGGGGAGTGGGAGCTGTTACACACAGAGCTGAGAATATCCTGAAAGCCTGTCCTGTTTTCCCCACTAACATCGGCAGACACTCAGCAATCCTGTAAGCCTCACAGTTGCAGCACAGCGAGAGTACAGGTAACAGTGAAATCTCCCTTAGGGTGGGGGAACACCTGTTACATTTGGAGGCGCTGCTGAGATTGCATCATCAGGACAGGCTTTTACAGTAAGAGAAAGGCGGTACGCTCTTGTTATATACGAGGAGGGGGGGAGGCAGGTGTAGTGTCCCAGGGGACTCTTGCCCAGCAGGGGGCAAACTTCCCCGCCAGTGGAACTGTGCTGTTCTTGTTCATGCCAAATTGAGAGGTGTTTGAAAACCACCGTTTCAAGGCCGTTTTCAGAGGACTGATGTGTAGGGACTTCGGAAGGTGACTATGGCATCACGGGTCCAACCACTAGTAATTCTGTTCACAGTATGGCGGGTAGTGTCCGAGGAAGGGCGCTTGACCTCAGGCATCCTATAACCTCAGTTTGAGGAACTGCAGCGAATACTTAAGCTGTCCCCAGCACAGGGAGCCGCTGTGTGCTTTATCTGAACTGTCCACGTATATATGTATCGTCCCGGGGGGGGGAGGGTCGTGGATGGGAGACTCTCAAAGATCAGGAGGCCAGAACCTCCGTTTTAAAGGAGATACAGAAATACAGCAAATGAAAGAGCAGTTCCCGACAAAAGCTGGAGGACCACATGGGAAGATTTGCAAAGTTGCAAGCTTTCAAATTGTGCTTGGTTCGGTGCGAAAACTAAGCTCCACCCACAATATGGGCTGGGTTCAGCGCGAAAGCAAAGCCACGCCCACCTGCTGTGAGTGGCTTGGCGCGAAAGTGAAGCCACGCCTATCTATAATGTGCCTGTGCTTCGGGATCCACGCTATGTCAGAAGAAAGGGAAGGGGGGGCGCTCCATCGTGATGCTCCGGCCGGAGTGTTACTCAAGTGCTGCTGCCGTGGAGACGCCAACCCATAAGGGCGAGTCCCATATCTGTGACCTCATCTGAGGCGACGGCGCACCCTGAGTGGAGGAGCACCAAGTCCTTGGAGGTTCCTCGTGAGGTGGCATCAGGTGTTCCTGCCCCCGGCCGGGAAACCCGCGCAGATGCCCAGAACCGTTGGAGCAGTGAGGATGCATTTTTTTTCCATGTCTTGACAGACACATGTCTTTTTTCAAACTCATGTACTCTGTAATTATGTGGGGATCGGGCATGCCGGCCTACTAGGAAAGGAAACGGTTAACAATAGAGACTCCATAATACAGTGACAATCCTTTAAAAACAATTCTTTATTAGTTATTATATTTGTGGGGTGCTGGCGCAGGGTTGAAAATTAGGATTTTAGTTGTGTTTGTTCACTATTTCATGTAATGGGTCTAGCTCAATTGATTTTCATTGGGACTACACCTGTAAGGTTTAGACAGACAGGCTTTGTCAGCGCTAGTAGTGTAGATCAGGGGGGCGCGGGAGAATTTCCAGGGGGGTGCGGGAGAATTTCCCTGGGGGCGCGGCAGCATTTAAATTAAATGCCGGGGGTACCGCGCGAGGCCTCTGCAGCTTCTCCTACCTGATCTTCGGCGACGCTTCGCCATGGTAACCGGCGTCACATGACCCCGCTACGTCATTTGACGCCGGAGCCGAGGAGGAGGAGGGGGGCGCGATCCGGGAGGTAAGCAGGCAGGGGGATTGGGGGGGCGCAAGTTAAAAACTTTGCGCACCCCTGGTGTAGATTGCTGCAACATATACAGAAGCAGACACGTATAGTTCAGATTCCTGTTCCCACCTTAATTCCCAATTTGCCGTTGTAAAACCTGTTCCCCTTACTATTCCCGAATTAATGGCATATCCGTGCACAGTAAATTTAGATAGCAGGCTCGCTGGGCACTACAGATATTGTTTCTTTTCAAATCAGTCTCATATTTTCGGAGCTCTCGTCCCCCTGTAACTTTGCACCGTTTGGCACAGGCTCAAGTTAGTAAGATTAGAGTCTCTGCTGCTGGAATTTGATTTAGTTTCTGGTTCTGATTTCTAGTAAGATGATACATCATAAGAATAAGATGAGCTTGAATTTCACTCTTCTGTAAGCATATCGTGTGTTGCATTTTTACATTGGCCAACATTGCAACGTGTTCTTTTTTGCACAGTGTACAGTAATAAGAAAGTGTGTGTAAGATCTGTTTGTTATTAAGCCACAACACATTAGAAATAATTGGTAGGTGTTTACATTTCTTTTTCTTTAACACATAGCCGTTCCTTTAATGTGTGCATCTTGTCACTGTTTCTCAATTGCAGATTCAGGCCTGTTAGCTTTAAATATATACAGGCCTACCCCACATTAACGTACGCAATGGGACCGGAGCATGTATGTAAAGCGAAAATGTACTTAAAGTGAAACACTACCTTTTTCCCACTTATCGATGTATGTACTGTACTGCAATCGTCATATACGTGCATAACTGATGTAAATAACGCATTTGTAACAGGCTCTATAGTCTCCCCGCTTGCGCACAGCTTCGGTACAGGTAGGGAGCTGATATTGCTGTTCAGGACGTGCTGACTGGCGCATGCGTGAGCTGCCGTTTGCCTATTGAGCGAGATGTACTTACTCGCGAGTGTACTTAAAGTGAGTGTACTTAAACCGGGGTATGCCTGTATATATTTTACATGCATATATAAATGATAAACAAGTGTTAAACAAGTATGGCAATCCTCCACACAAATATTTGCACTAAAGGGGACGGCAATAGGAGAGCTTGAGACCTGTGCTCTATAGCATTTTCTAATCCAAACAAGCTGGCCCCCCTAAGATAGAATAAACATGGGAGAGGAAATGTTGATACCTGTTTTGGTACTTGCATTGTATGCTTTCATACTAGTATGTCCAGGTGTTATAGATACAGCTGTTCAATATGATGAGGCATACAACTACTGCAGCTTGCCTCCTCAGGATGAAATGTTAATTGCCTGTACAGACATACAGCCAATAATGCTACCAGCCGTTTGCTCTGAAATGCAGTGTTTCTGCAAGAGGATGATGTCTGCTGTGCAGTTTCTGATATTAAAGAAACAGTTCCTCCTGCTCGATTTTTTTTTTTTTTTTTTTTAAATGTTACCCCTCATTTTTTTTTGTACAGGGTTCTCCTGAGCCTGGTGCCACTACTTTCAGCTCCGGGGACCCCCAGACTTACCGTGAAAGTTTCGGGGTTTACATTTCTCTTAGGGGGAAACAAAATAGTTGGCAAATCTCAGGCCAATAGGAAGCTGCAACATCATTGGTTGTGGCTTCTTATTGGATAGCCATTTAAATCCCCTTTAAAAAAAACTTGAAGGTAATACTGGTAACTTCGCCAGTAAGTAACTCAGGAACCGGAGGAGTCCCCAGAGCTGAAAATCTTGTGGAACCGCTCTGGAACATCCAGTTAGCGGGGGATTGCTCCTTTAAGCAGCTTTTGCTATGAGGATCTGAAAACTTTCTTTACACAAAACACTCAACTATGGTCCTGATTTGCCTTTCAGAAAAACAACATCACGGATGATATTGGAATGTCCAACTGGATGGAGCAGATTTTCCTCTCTCACGGTGCACTGCTAGCCAAGAGCTGCCAGGCTGCAATGGAATTGGCAAAACATGATTCAGAGGTCCAGTCTCTGGCTTTCCAGTACGGAAAGCACATGTCTATGAGCTACAAGGTATGTATTTACCACTAGATCTTTATTTTAGATTTGTTACAGCATCATACTGGCCAAATGTCTCTGCTCACTAAGTAGACTGATTTTTATATGATCCTTTTTCTTCTTTCAATATGTAACAATGTCTGTCATCCCAGTGCAAGTAGATGGCCGATCAGCGAGTTTCCCATATCTTTATCCTAATAATAGTTGCCACGTGTTGGAAACTATGGATAACAAGATCAGATTATAGAGAACTGTTCAAAATTGCCACAATGAATGATTCTATCACTTAGATTGTAAGCTCTTTGGGTCAGGCCCTACCTTTGCCTTATGGTGTCATTTTCTTGCTGCTCCTATCCCTAATGTTTGTACTTTTTCCTCCTCTGTATTGTAATTTCTAAAGCAATGTGTACACTCTTGGCTCTATATAAATAAAATAACACATACATACAAATGCAGAATTCAGCCAGCCTTTATATATAACAATATCAAACTTAAGAATGTCCACTTGGGGCCAGCGCAAGGGTTTCATGCGCCATAGGCAAAACTAAAAATGTGTGCCCCAACAATAAAATAAATAGTAGCGTAGCTATCGGGGCTGCAAGGGGGGCGACCTCACCCCAGTGCAACACAAAATAAAAATAAGAGGGTGCCAAAATACCGGACCAAAGAAAAATAATAATTGAAAAAAAAAAGATAAATAAATAAAAAATAATAAGAGGAAAAAATTATTATTATTATTAATACATCCCTAGGTCATTTTGCACCCTAGGCGACCGCCTTGGTTCACCTAATGGACGGGCCGGCCCTGTTTTGGTAGTGACCGTATATGCAACAGCAAACATAGAACGTAAAATTATTCCAGCTCACAGCGTTATACATACCCCTCCCAATCTCTCTCACTTAATGCTGCATTCAATCCTGCAATCCAGCGCTGCAAGAAAGGGTGCCGCTTATCTTCCTAACCACATGGTCATTTGGGGAACTAATCACGTGGTCTTTGCCAGAAGTGAATGGAAGTGGAGTAAACTGCACATCCGGTCCAATTGCATGAACACGACTTCCCCCTAAAAGGCAAACAATAATGATATGATGTTCCCTGCACTGCATCACCCCCTAAGAGGGAGCTGCATGAGGGAGACGTTTTCTGTATGTTGAGTGGGAGATAAACCAACTGGGCAGAGGATTTCTAATTGAAACACTTTTAAAAAATGTTTATAATATTGAGCGCCTCTGAATTAACAGAAAATTGGAAACATTGAAATCAGACAAGGACTAGTCAAACCACCTTGTTTACTCCTTTTGAAAACCTACATATAAATTCATAGTACAATATTCAGTGGTTATGGGAGGTGGGAATGGAGTCTATTTTTTGAATGCCAAAACTTAGTTTAGCTCGCAATGACCTGTTCTAAGTAATCAGCTGCTGAAGATGTATAGTTAGGAATTCATATGTGGTACTTACAAGGTACTCAAACTATTCAAGGCATTTCAGGTACTAAAACCATGATAAATTGCTCTGTAATGCCTGGTTTGCAAGTGAAGAATAGGTCTTGAATGCACTCAAATCAAATCAGCTTTATTGGCATGACAGAAAAACATTTCAGTATTGTCAAAGCATGATGTTTTCTGTATACAGTGTGGTTGAGAGACCTTGCCACTTTTTCACACACCACAGCTTTATTGTGTCCATTTATACACAAAAAAACAAAACGATATTCACACCCCTCCCTAAATGATGACATATATTTTACGAATGATGATAGAGAATTGTTAAACCCTTTCATTGTCCGAAATTCCTGCAATGCATTTACTGAATCAAAGATGTTAAAGGACAGTCTCTTAGATGATTGTTAATGAATAACCTTCTTAATGAGGTGAAAGTGGAACGTACTGCTGCCCTCTTGGTCTGCTACTGTACTTTAAGCAAATGTTATGCAATACAGCATCCTACACATAACTCCAACGTTGGAGTGCAACCCGAAGAATTAAACAAAAAGAGAAATATAGAGTGCAGACATGTTCCAAAAGTGTTGTACAGCAGGGCCCCGCTCATACGGCGGGTTCCGTTCCAGGCCGCCGCTGTAAAGCGGAAATCGCTGTATAGCAGGGCCCTACTGTACTGTATTGTACCTTTGAAAACAGAGATGCAGAGCTGTAAACCGCCTGTTTCACTGACAAATGGCATCTGACAAGGAGTTCCACACAGACTAAAACTGTTGCTTAGTGACAGCCGGATACTCAGCTGCTGAGCGCGTCATGCCGGAAAAACGGAAAAAGCGCCGAACCTAATGAATATGGGTATACATTGGAAAGCGCTGTATGAGTGGAACGCCGTAAAGCGGAGCGCTACTGTACATCTGTAATTCATTATGCAATGCACTTGCATCTAAGAGGTAAGTAAGCTGCCTTGTACTAGTATCATCCACACTCCTCTGCGTTGTAGATATGTGAAACGAGAGAACAGGAACATGGTATAGTACTGTTTAATTCAAAACGAAAATGAGAAAATCCAAACTATAGGTACCCCATAAAAACAATTCAATGCATATGTTTTTGTGTGTGTGTGTTTGTACCTATAGCAGGTGTTCTCGTGGGGCTTTCATTGCAGATTTAATTATTTTGGTGTTCGTCTTTGGCTTGTGTCCCTTTTGTATAAATGATTAACTCTGTTCCGGTCTTCAGTGTCAGAGCACATGTGGTGATATCTGATAGTCTGGCTGTGTATGATGGCTTGTTTTGTATGAGTGGGATCTAAGCCGGAGTTGGGAAGGAAACATCTGTCTGTGGATTTCTTGTATACAGATGTGTTTAGTTTTCCATTCTTCAGTGTTACTGTTATATCACAGAAAGTCCACTATGTTTGCATAATAAGCTATTTTGAGTTTCATTGATAGAGGGAATTAGTGAAATTGTTTTATGTCATCAATGTATCTGTAACATTTGTAAGGTATGTGGTGGTGCTTCGCTAGGAATCTCTGTTAAAATCTGCCTTAAAAATGTTGGCATATTGCTGTGCCATCTTAGTGCCCATTGCAGTCCCCATTAGTTGTAGATACATGTCCTTGTTAAAGCTGAAGCAGGTGTGTGTGTGAGGATGTATTCTATCAGTTTAGTAATTACTTCAACACTGTGTTTTTGGTCCAGAGAATATGTTGCAATTAATTTGAAGCATGCCTCGGTGCCATCCTTGTGATTGATGCTCCTGTATAGGGCTGCTACATCTATGGTAACAAGTAGTGTGTTGGGTTGTAGTTGTTTAATGTGGTTAAGTTGGTTTAGGAAATCTGTGGTGACTTGTATGAAGCTATTTGTGTTTGTAATTAATGCTATAATGATGCCCTCAGCTAGGCCTGATATGTGTTTGGTGAGTGTATCCATGCAGTACCTATTATAATCTGTCTGCCTGGGTTTCCTGATTTGGGCACTTTGAGAAGCATGTAAAAGGTACCAACGCCTTGGTGCTTAGTTGCTCCATTTCTGATTGCAGGTGATTTGGGAATTATTTATTAAGATTCTCCACTTGCTTTGTATATTTCTGGGTTGGATTGTGGGTCCGTTTCTTCTCGTTTGAAAAGCAGCACAAACATAGAAGCTTTGTCAAAATGAAATATTCAGTGTCTTCGCAACTATGGTCTATACCGGTGGTCTCCAAATGGCTGTTAATGGCTATAATGTTCTCCATCTTACCTTCAAGGCTCACCACTCATCTGCTCCTCTTTACATAGTCGCTTTGATCTCTCGTTATGTCCCTGCTCATTTCCTGGACTCTGCTGATACTGTAACGGTCTCCTTTCCACCCCTTCCACCTCTACTGCTCTCTTTTGCCTTAAACCTTTTTCCTTCAGTGCCCCATACCCATGGGTCTCCCTCACACTCAGTATACGCCAAGCACCTTCTCTCCCCACCTTTACATCAAACCTAAAATTACACCACTTGAATATGAAGCATTTCAATAACCTAGACTGATGGCTACTGTCCCACAATCGCTTTTACTAACCATTGTGGCCAAGCACTGCCACCTATGCACTTACGCCCTCACCTGCTGCCTGTGTAAGTCTCTCAATATACATACCATTTAGAGTGTAAACTCTCTGTGGCAGCGATGTATTTTCCTGTTGAATTACTTTGTTGAGCTTATTGTATTATAATTCTTGTATTGCATTGTTTCTTTTGTAAAGCACTGAGTACACCGTTAACGCTATACACATTAAAAGAAAAGGCATTATTTTGCCTGGCCTAGTACATATTCTAAATAGCGAGTGAAGTATCAGTGAATTTATCCAGTCCTGCATGCATCCCCAATGAATTCCTGACCGTTTACTGGGTATAATGTAAATGGTGCTATGCCAGACTGTAAGTTAATTGATCAGTTATATATATTTTAATCCAATTTAGAGTGGTAATAACCAGAATAGGAAAACAGATATGGTCTGATATTTAACTAGATATTCTTGGGGAAATGCTGCTTAAAATGCATGTGAATTGTGCATCTCTCATGGGCTGTCTTTACATTGCTCTGGTCTTAAACTAAAGTGAAAATGTTTTGTCCCGACTTTTGTTGTTTAGGGTAATGGAACAGAACAGACTAAGTTCATAATTTATGAGTCATTTTCATGTAGAGATGTACTCAAGTGCTGTATTCCCCAAAGTCTTGAAGTGCTGCCCAGGAGCAACCTGGATTCCTCCATATGTCAGCTATGAGTTTTCGAAGTGAAACTTCTTTCGTGGCCGTGCCATCCCAAAAAATCTAATATGGAAAAAACCTGAAAATTGTCACGAAAAAAAATAACGGAAGTGACTGCGCATGTGGAGAATTGTATTCTGTGCATGTGCAGCAGCATATCACACACACACACACACACACACACACACACCCTCAGGGGGGGCAGGGGTGATTGATGTGAGATGCAGGGGGGGGTGATTGATGTGAGATGCAGGGGGGGGATTGATGTGACATGCAGGGGAGGTGATTGATGAGAGATGCAGGGGAGGATTGATGTGAGATGCAGGGGGGATTGATGTGAGATGCAGGGGGGTGATGTGTGATGCAGGGGGGGGTGATTGATGTGAGATGCAGGGGGGAGGGGGTGATGTGATATGCAGGGGGGAGGGTGATGTGAGATGCAGGGGGGAGAGGGTGATGTGAGATTCAGGGGGGAGAGGGTGATGTGAGATGCAGGGGGGAGAGGGTGATGTGAGATGCAGGGGGGAGGGTGATGTGAGATGCAGGGGGGAGAGGGTGATGTGATATGCAGGGGGGTGAGGGTGATGCGAGATGCAGGGTGGAGAGGGTGATGTGAGATGCAGGGGGGAGGGTGATGTGATATGCGGGGGGGAGAGTGATGTGAGATGCAGGGGGGAGAGAGTGATGTGAGATGCAGAGGGGGAGAGGGTGATGTGAGGTGCAGGGGGGAGAGGGTGATGTGAGGTGCAGGGGGAAGAGGGTGATGTGAGGTGCAGGGGTTGGATTGGAGGGGGGTATTATGTGTATGGATGAGGGGGAGAGATGGGGTGTGAGAGAGAGGGGGAGTCTCGCAAAGGCCACCAACACTGGGGGTGGGGGGGGGCCCAGACAAGCAGTCTACGGCCCTGTCTGTTATGAACACACACACACATATACAGTTGTGTGAAAAAGAAAGTACACCCTCTTTGAATTCTATGGTTTTACATATCAGGACATAATAACAATCATCTGTTCCTTAGCAGGTCTTACAATAAGGTAAATACAAATTGTACTTTCATGTTTATGATATTTATGGCATGAAACACTTTTGAAAGTGTCAAAACACACAGAAGTTTCACTTATAACGCTTGTGCTTGGCACGCCTCCTTTTTTTGTGTTATGTTGCAAACTGCTGCACACACTGATGTGAATACAAATAATATGTCTGACCAAATGTGGCAAGAGCAAACTAAGGAGTTACTTTGGACCCCAAGAGACTGTGTGAGACATGGAACGTAAGCTCATCCCACTGAAACGTGTTTGGCCGAGAACCAGCAATTATCTTTTCATTGAGCTCTTTAAGTATAATCTTTCCATATCTTGCGTTTAATAAAGGAGCTGTGAGGTGATAGGGAATCATTTTTTATTGTCATTCCTGAACATGGCAAGAAATTGAACATGGCCTTTCCTCTGAACATTAGGCTTCGGTGAAGAGATTGATAAAATAATGAGGATTGTGACAGTATTGGGTTAGTAGATGGGTGATGTTAGAGCAGCCAATTAATATTCTTGCTTGGTACCCTCATCACATTGTGCCTGATGGCTTACACAGGTGTTAACACAGTGATTGTGGTTTAAAAAAAAGTACTGGTGTTGTCTGATTTAAAAAAAGATCTCCATTTTTTTTAAACATTTCAGTAAAGCTTCAGTGATTAACAAAAAAGGGGAAAAAAAGGCGAGACCCTCTACACTGTAATTTTCTACTTTAAACATGGAGGACGGAGAAATAGTGGTGTTCTGGGTGTGAAAATAGAAAAGTAGTGATATTTTCTACTCCTGGGTTCCCTCATACACACTGTGTACACTTTGAGTTTTTATATGTAGATTATGATGACGTGGGGGATTTAACATTTGGTCTTTATATTTTCAGCTTAACTCGGACCTCCAGCCTTTCATAAATGGAAAATCGTGTGACTCATCCTTCAGTTTGAACTCTGCTCCAGTTGTTCTTCATCAGGATTTTATTGGGAGAGAGGCATGGGTGCAGCAGATCAAACAGGTGAATGCTTTTAATGTTTCATTATCTGTGACAGGCAAATATATCAAAAAGTGGCGCTCCAAAATTATAAACACAGATGTGAAAAAATGTGATACTTATACAAACATGAATAAATGCTGCTTAACCCAGTGTGGGGTCGTTCTCTCGATCCCGTGGACAGTGAAGAGGTGAAGGTCATCAGGAAGCGCAATGTCATGTAAAAAACAGAAGAAAATTCCCTGATGGTGCAGTATTGTGATTGATATGTGATAAATATCAAGGTGCAGTGTGCTGGATACTCACAAGTGTAGAGTGAGCAATGTTCCCATAAAGGTTTCTTTATGTGTGTCAGCCCGTTGGACCGTCAGACAGGTAAGTGGAATGATAAGTGCTGGAGACCTTAAGTGAATAATAAAACGGACATAGTGCAGACTGTACAAAATATCTTTAAAAGTAAGTATATGTGCAATACACTCACATGGTTTTAAAAGGTAACAAGCGTTTAGATCACACAGGTTGGATCTCAGCAATGAATGAGCTGTTCTCTGTCCCCCCTCTGCCTCGGCAGGCGTGCGTGTCAACGGTGCGTCTCACCCTAACCGGAAACCGGAAGTGACGTCATCTGCTCTGGGGGACGCCGATCCTGTGGGAGTTTTTCTCATCAGCCTCACTCTACGCGTTTCTCCGTATTGCGGTTTCTTCAGGAGTGTATGGCTGACATGCTCTAGGAGGATTTTATACGCTATGCTCAGATCCCATTGGTTGGGCAATTAAGTATGGTGATCATGATCAGTAATTAGGGCAGGGATTACAGGTGTAAACAGGCAATATTTGTACAACTCATTATGAGTGTAAACAGACATAAAATTATAAGACTCATATCATACATATATGAGTCTTCCAAAAGAATTTTAATAAAATGAATTTAAAATTAACGATATACACACATTAGTTAAAATAGTTAAAATAATTAACCGCTACAACAAAATTAACCCCTAAATAAACTGAGCTAGTCATGTATTGACAGACATAGTGATGTGGTTTATCTAGTGGAGAAAAAGAGAGGCATGTTAGAATCATTCACACAAAAGGGAATTTTCTTCTGTTTTTTACATGACATTGCGCTTCCTGATGACCTTCACCTCTTCAATGTTTCATTATCTGCAGAAGCTTTCGGTTTTTCGATAAGGCTGCGCGTATAGTGCCGGCGACGCGACGTCGCGTCAAAACAAATGCATTGTGTCACCGTCGGCGGTGCTTATAGTGCACGCGACGGTGCGACCAAGCTACAGCGCTACCAAAAATCTGGTAGTCACTGTTATTTGATTTTTTTCAGCGACGGTCTCTCCTTGTGGCCAATCGGAGAGCTTCTCCGTCCCTCTGCCTTCTCCCTTTCTGACGTCACTGGCCTTGTAGCCAGCGACGTCGCCTAAACTTAAATTACAACTGTAGCAATGGCGACAGGTGACGTCATCGGTCACCGTCGCCGGCAGTATAAGCGCAGTCTAAGACAGAACCTTTTTGTTTCTTGCCATATACTATCCCATTGTATCATTCCTAAATTCACAAATACAGTGACATCATTCTTACACATACAAAACATAGTAATATAATACAGCCTTTGCACGCATAAAGATTGTATTGCTTTTTTATGGTTTAAAAAAATATGTGTACATTTTGTTGAACCAAAATATATTTGGAACCGTAAGAACTCAAAGTTCAAATAGATACTAAAATCCAATCATAATAACCAGAGGAAAGGTTGTAGGGCTGCCGGGGAGAAAAGGGGTTCAATACTACTGCAAATTCAACTTTCGCTGCAAGTAGACATACAAGTTAACTATCAATATTGATGGAAACTTTATATTGTTAAGAATCAACCCATTCTAAAAAATACAAAAATTTTAAAAAAATCCTTCAGGACAATATTATTCCATCTATAATAGTAATAAGTTCTGGTAGTCAATGTGCATGCATCCAGTGATACTTAAACTCATGTTGGCAAGTAAATATCCATTCTAGGGAACTAATATGTGTCTCAGGGTGGCTATATTAAGCTACTTTGCCCTTCTTTTACCCCCCCCCCCCCCTTGCATTGGCTTGTTATTAGGTATACAAAATGGTAATAGAGAGGATCACGGAGTAGTTACTTGTTGCAGTGTATCAGTTTGTAGGCCTCCACTGTAAACATATCTCCATCACTGTGAAAACACTTGATACATTGACCTTTTAGAGATGCTCTGAGAAGGAATATGCTGCACAAAAAGCATTTCTTGCATAAAACTACAAATATCAGTACAACATGTGGCTCGCACACACATATTGTACAGTACTGTTAGAAATTGCAGTAAATCAGTACAAAATGTTATTGAATTATGTGTACTGATAGTTAAGACAGAGGTCACAGCTGTTTTAATTAGATATGTGGAAGTGGTGGTATTTGCTAATAATTGACTTACCATGCTTCTGTGCAAAATTGTTTGAATTAAATAATCAATAACATTTGTAGATTGTTTTTTAGGACATGGTTTAACATGGCATGTCCTAGGTGGAAATGTTTTGTCATCCTGTGGTATATAAAATAAGAAGCCGTATGAATGCTAAGTACTTAAAGCAGCAGGTCAAGCAATATCCTACGTTTGTTTTTTGTTTTTTTTAAATAAATCAGTTCTGTACTATGAGAAAATACTTGTAACATTTTAAAAAAATAGTTTTAAAGACATTTTTAATGTAGGAAGCATTTCCAAAGTGACAGCCCCCTTCCCCTTCTGATAGGCTCTGGCTCTTGAGCCCCGTCCTCTCTCTAGCAGTGAACCAATTGTATCTAGTAACTGCCCAGTCAATCATAGTACAGGACTACATTGCCCACAATGCTGTGCAAGAACTGAATTAAATAACCCAGAGCAAGTGATCGATTACAGGAGAACGGACCGATCTGCAACTTAGCTAATCACTTGTCAGTGTGCAGATTGTGTTGATGCAGATATTGAATGGTGGGGGGGCGGGGGATTTTTAAAAAAAAAAAAACGTTAGCTTGAACTGCAGCTTTAAACAAGTACTTCAGGTTTTGTGGGGCAGATTAATCTGCATCATTATTAATGATGAAGTAATTTGGCAGGCTTAGCAATCATTTCATTGTATTTCAAATGTGTACTAATGTCAGTTGATTGCACCCATGTGTACCATAGCATTCACCCACACAGGACAGGAGCATTCATATTGCAGGTAGAAAACTCTCCACAATCAGTGCCGACCTCACCTGGAATCAAGACACGATTAAACATTATAAAAACAGCAGCAGTTGATTGCATTTTACAATTGTAAAATGCATAGGTAAAAAATGTTGTACAAAATTTGTATATTTGTTGATTATTAAATATCGTTTTATTTTTCTAACTTTCTGTAGACTCCATTGAAGGGCAACTTGGTTGACCTAGAGAAGGTGAGTACAGTTCTTGTCCCAATTGCCAGATGGGATTGCAATGTGTTGCTTTCACTATGGCAGTGAAATTGGTAAAAACACTAATACTTGCTTGATATGTATTAAAGAAAGGTGCCATGGTATAATTAATCATTTAAACACCCCACTGCCATTAGTTCACTTTGTTTCAAGGAGGGACTGTCTCTTTAACTACGTTGTTCTTTTACTTTATATATTTGTAGCTGTGTGTATGTAGAGCAGTTCTGAATGCTGAAATAAATGCATAGGGTTGTACCGGTCTCAGCCATTATAAATATGTCTATTGCTGGTGTTTAATATGTAGGCTCGCCACCAGCTTGTATGGGGCCCGGGACTCAAATGTAACACAGGGCCCCTAGTTAACGAGGCGAGAGCTTCTTCAGTGAGGGGGGTTGCCCATTGAGGATTTTGGGTGGGGGTTAGGATGGGACAGGGAGCCTGTCATGCATGGGAGGGAGTGCCCTGGTCGTTTGGATGATCCGAAAAGTCGCG
This sequence comes from Ascaphus truei, assembly GCF_040206685.1. Taxonomy (NCBI): domain Eukaryota; kingdom Metazoa; phylum Chordata; class Amphibia; order Anura; family Ascaphidae; genus Ascaphus; species Ascaphus truei. The sequence continues at coordinate 285,519,031 of NC_134486.1, read as the reverse complement.
AATTGTACAATTCAGGGCCAACTTAGGAAATCGGCTGACAGGGTCCCCCTCACCCACCGAGCCCAGGACAGTTGTCCCGGCACTCGCCCCAGGGGCTGACTGACACATTTTAGCCCTGGGAGCAAAACCATCAAACCGGCCTAAGAATCGGGCAGCCCACACACATACACAGACGCACGCTACTCGTACCCAACATACACCATACACAGACGCACGCACACCAGATATACACAGTATGCACACATGCATGCTATATAGTTTGCAGTGCGCAAACTGGGGGGCGTGACCCCTAGTGGGCGCGCGAGACTGCCTGCGGCGGGGGGCACGGTTTACAGCGGCCCCGGGCGCTTCCCAAAGGCACTTACATTGTGCCGGGGAAGCTGCAGGGCCTCTGTAAATCTTTACTTACCTTGGCTCCACACGCGTCGCCATGGCAAATGACGCCGTGAGGTCATGTGACGACACGTTGCTATGGCAACGTGACGCCGGAGCCGGGGTGAGGGGGGCGCCGGGGTGAGGTGACCACCGGCAGGGGGGCACAGGGAAAAAAGTTTGCGCCCCCCTGCTATATACTATGCAATGAGAGAACTCCATACAAAAGCACAATAAACATGCACACCAGATACAGACTATATATGTATGTATGTATATATATATATATATATATATATATATATATATATATATATATATATATATATATATATATATATATATATATATATATATGCAAATATAACTGTATGCTCATCTGCATGTCTTAGGCAGGTCTGCAACCCCGCCTTTCCTCATTATCACCCAGCATACAGCACTTCCACTGCAGCAAGGGATTCTGGGAAATGACATGCAAATGAGCACACAGTGTCACTTTTTGCCTCCACAGGAAAGCAAATATGCAAATATAACTGTATGCTCATTCTGGGTATGCACCTTAACCCTGGCTGTGCTCAAAGCTGTGACCATGCAGCAAGCTTAAGCCTATAGGGGAACCATGTTAAAAATGGTTATTGAGGCAAAAAGTGACACTGTGTGCTCATTTGCATGTCATTTCCCAGAATCCCTTGCTGCAGTGGAAGTGCTGTGTGCTGGGTGATAATGGGGAAAGGCGGGGTTGCAGACCTGCCTAAGACATGCAGATGAGCATACAGTTATATTTGCATATTTGCTTTCCTGTGGAGGGTTTTTGTCACTTATTTTACTCACCATAACTTAACTCAGTATTATGGTTTATATATATATATATATATATATATATATATATATATTTTCCGGTGGCCATGCCTCAAATTTTGGCCCTGGCACCAGTGTTTTGCCGAGGTGCTATTATGGCCTGAAACGATACTCATTCAGTGCCGTAACGCACTCCTAAAAAGTAGAAACCAAGGTGGCATGGAAGGAAAGTATAGGGGGGAAAAAAGTAGAAGTCCAACACACATCTTGTCAAAGGTCCCAACGGGGACAGACACGTCGATAACCTAATAAATTCACATTTATACATATATACATAAAACAAAGATAGCAGCGCCAGTAAATACAGAAATTCAAAGAATATAGTATGACTGATTCAATCTTAAATATGGTAGAAGGAGAAACTCCTTGATAAAGCACCTTTGTGTGAAACGCGTTGGAGGGTACCTACCTCTTTGTTTGCTAGGTTTGATAGATAATAAATACTTTTTCATTTTTGATACACCTGTGTCCCTGGGCAGTGCGCTGCTTTTGTGCTTTTTGCATTATTTGGATTACTTAGAAGGAGAAACCAACAATATAATGAGTGAATAAGAAATATACTAATCCACTCCTTGAAAAATGTCCAGTCAGATGACTACGCTTGGATGGGTGTAGGGCAGCTTTCAGATGGAGAACCACATCCAGAGAAATCTATAAAAACAAAAGAGAAAGCGCGCAGCCCATAGCGTAAAAAGCGTATAAATTTAATAAAAGGGTTGAGGAGAGGGAAACAAGCTCACTCACAAACAAAGATGTAAAACAGGCATAATATTATCACCACCACGGGAACAGCACGGAGTATCCTCCACAGCAGAGGTGTAACAGAAGCTGCCAGCTGCCAGTCCAAGATGTCAGACCTCGTGGACTAATGTTTGTTTTCTTCTCTTAATAGTTTTGATATGCGTCTCAATGCAAATCTGTGTATGCGCTTTGCGGTCTTATTTACTAGGGGACGTTTTCTAATTGGTTACAGGTTGCTTGGCAACCCGTTTTTGGTATATATATATACATCCGTCTGGGTTCAGGTTCCATCATCCTTTGAAAAAGTCAGCGTGACTGACGAAACGCGTCAGGATAGCAGTGACAACATTACGTCATCATTCCGGGACGGAAAGTCTGTGGCGAGCCTCCATCCCTGCTGCACGGAGCCTCAGTGTTCGTTCGGACGGGAACCAACCTGGTCTGGAAGGACTGACTATTAAGGACTTCTGTTTGCTATACTTTCACTTTATTCCACGAAGTCTGACATCTTGGACTGGCAGCTGGCAGCTTCTGTTACACCTCTGCTGTGGAGGATACTCCGTGCTGTTCCCGTGGTGGTGATCTTACAATGCCTGTTTTATATCTTTGTTTGTGAGTGAGCTTGTTTCCTTCTCCTCAACCCTTTTATTAAATTTATACGCTTTTTACGCTATGGGCTGCGCGCTTTCTCTTTTGTTTTGTTTTTTATACATATATACATATACACACATGTTACCTCATTAAAAAAAATCAATATCAAATATTCATCAAAAGCCACACAATAAAGCCAATATATGCTGGTGGCAGTGGTATGGGGAGAAATATATTGTAACACTGGAAGAGAGAAACCCCACAATAAGTACTCTGATGAATCAAAAAGTAGCAAAAATGTATTAAGCCAATTTAGACAAAGAATTAAATAAAATAGACAGATTAAGATCATAGTTGAGACCAAAAGAAAAACCTAACAAATAATCAAAAGACACCCACTAATACACAAATAAACTGCAATAGGGACTCAAAATAACAACTCAATATAAAGTGCTAAATGACACTTGAACCGCATGAAGGACACATGTTACCTAAACAATCAATGGAATCTAAATAGATCCCACTGAAAGTCTTGACTGGCCAGTCCATAAAACATACAAGAATGAATGTACCTAGTTGAACAGAACTGAGCTAAACCCTGGGTGGGAAAAGTACAGAGACCAGACAAAATAAGTTTGGTAATACAGAGGAGCACATAATGTCCAACATAATGCTGAGATGGTGTAGGAGTTTAGCAGCACAGATAATCAAGTCTGAAATAGAACCACATGCATGCTGCTAATATACAAACAAGAGAGTCCCGAGTTAAAGCAGTGTTTGTGGGCATGTCAGAAAATGCATCACCAAATATCCCAAGTGTCGCTCCTGGATAGCAGAGTGCTAATAGTGGATAACGGATGGCAGATTATAACTGCAAATAGAAAAGAGCAGATCACGATCTTTCTGTGGGAGACCGGGTAAATGTCACTCGGATTTAGCAGACAATCGGCTGAAATAAGCATGGAAGGCTCTGGTATCCGTGTTAGTGGTCTTTCTCATCTGCCGGTCCCACGGTCCCAACGCCTGCTGCGTCCTCGTCCATATCCGGTCATGCACAGGTAGCTCACAATGGGAGATGAGGGTAGAGGCTAGGTCCCAGCACACAAAACACCCCGACGGCCGTTTTGCTTGAAGTGGCTTGTTCCGGGAGTGAATTCTAAGGTGCAGCGGCAGACTTCTGTATTCTCCGCCATTGCTCACGTCATAGGTCACGCGTGCAGCCTAAGCCAATCAGAGCGCAGAGGAGGGTAATCAAAACAACTCCAAGTGTATTGCACATGCCTGCAACCAAATAGAGACATATTGTTATGTGAAACAAAACAAAACATATGATAGATACACTATAACGGATACCTATCAGCACAACATATGTAGGTTAAAAACCTCATAAAGGCTAAAATACTGATTCAACAAACTCATATTACCAGGAAGCTGACAGAGTAAAGGGGGAAGAAAAAGTCCTTTGTTTAAATGTACTACATCATGAAGAGTACAAATATGTATAAGTAGCTCATATTGGAATCTTTAAAGAAACATGGCATACAGTAGCCCATATAGTCATTAAGACCATAGGGCATAAGGGATCCCAATTGAGTAATCCAGCTACATTCTTTTTTCAGGAGGGACTTTTCTAAATCACCACCCCTGATGCCCAGCGAGACTTTATCAATTGCAAAAGCAATTACTAAAGATGGATCAGAGACATGTATAGCCAGAAAATGTCTGGTTACGTTAGTAATTTTCTTACATGACTCCAAGTCCCGCTGAGCATGTCGGATGATATGGGCATGTTCTAGTATACTAAATCTAATTTCCCGTGCAGTCAGCCCCACATATATGAGATGACATGGGCAGCTCAGAAGATAAATAACCCCCTTCAATTTACAATTGAGAAAATGTAGCATGTGGTACTCTTTATTCCCTGCTATATTTTCAAAGGTGGAGGTCTGCATCATAAATTGACATGCAGAACACGATCCACATTTGAGAAAGCCTTTTTTAATGTTGTTACCCAAAACTGTAGTGCCTATTGGTGGTATATAGTGACTTTTAAACAATTTGTCACAAAGTTTGGTCGACTTTCTACTGGTCAAATTAACTGTATCGCCCAGTACCTTCTTTAGATCTGTATCTATCAAAAGGATACCCCAAAATTGGTTAATGATGTTTTTAAGTTGTGACATCCGGTTGTTGAAAGTTCCAATAAACCTAATGACCGAGTCCCCCGGTTTCTTAGCTTGCGGGACCAAAACGGATGCGCTATTCCTTCTGAGGCTACATTAATAACCTAGGTTAACAACATTCTTGCTGTAAGAGTGAGCAAGAACCCGTTGTTTTAGATCAATAGCTGTATCGTGAAAAGTCTCGAGTAGAGGACTGGAACATGGATGTCTACAGCTGAGTATCTTTTTGTCAATTACCAGGATTTTTCAAATGCACAGGCTTTTTCATACAGTATGCTTCTCAGCATCAACATAGATGCTGAGTTGGGCAGCAGACTTATTTACATCTGCCTCCCTTATTGCTCTAAACTACAGTGTTTGTTGATACCTCAGCATGCTTTAGTAGTGTCATTTTTTGGACTATTATACACAGGGTTTGAGTGTTATATTTATTATCCTTTTTCCCTCCCCTGTTGCTCCCCCTTGGTTGTTATTTTTCTTCACGTGTGCTGTTTTACTAGCACTCATAAGTTTATTTCAACTTATTTATCTCTCCTTAGTGGTTTGATTTCATTTTGATATAGATAGAGATCTCAATATGTTTTTCTCCTCTCATACAGCTAGGATTCTGTGGGGATGTTCTTGCATTTTTTACTGTTCTGAATCACTACTCATATCAGGATTGTTAGTTACTAGTTCTTTTCAGTACTGTGCATTTAGTCCTCAGATTGTCTTTTTCTCTTGTCATGCTTGTGTTATTTTCTCTAGCATATTTCAGGCTCCCAGCAGTGTTTGTATGTTTTTAAATGTTAGGTTACTGTATTCAAATCATAGACATTTTTTCAAGTTGACTTCCCGTTTTTTTGTTTCTGATTTCTATATCTTACTTTAGGCATATTTAGAGTGCTGTTATAAGGGATCTTGTTAGTCTTTTTTGTGTGTCCATATATTATTGCTATCCCTTAGCACCACCAGTTCTTGTTTATATTATTTTCTTTGGTATGTGTTATAGTTTCATTTACTATTTTGCAACCTGTATACTTTATTTTTAAGTTCTGGTTTAGCCTTTTTCAATATATAGTGTGAGCGACTCCCTTTTGTGTGTGTTAGATATATATATATATACAGTGTTCGACAAACCTATACATTTGCACGCCCCGGGCGAGTGGATTTAACATTGGGGCGAGCGCCTATTTGCCCAAGCAGCACACGTTTGGTACTAGGTGGCGAGTAGATTTTTTTGTTCGGTGAGTAGATTTTTTGGTGATTTGTCGACCACTGTATGTGTGTGTGTGTGTGTGTATATGTATATATATATATATATATATATATATATATATATATATAAAATAGCCGTGTTAGTCCAGTGCAGAATAAGTGAGTTCTTCAGTATTAGGTGATACCTTTTTTATTTAGACTAACAATTTATGTCAAAGGAAAAGCTTTCGAGAGTTTTCCTCTCTTCCTCAGGTCAGCAAACTGATATACAAAGGTTTCTACGACTTAGACAGGGATTGGAAAAGAAAGACAAAAAAAAGGAAGAATGTAGAACAGAGATGTATATGAGGTGGGGTGGGGTGGGGAAGGCACTGGAAGGGTGTTAAAACAGAGATAAGGAAGGTAAGAATTGGGGATGGGGGGCTGTACATCCACAGCAGCTCAGAGGGGGAAGAGGATGCTGGGGGGGTGGAGGTATTGGATGGCACAATGGCAGGGAGGACCATTACAACAAATTATGATAGTGTGTGAGAAACCCCGTGTCTGTATTAAGTCCACTTATATTGGTGTCAGAGTCTTATCATTCAGAGCTCAAATGTTTTCTGTTGTTGGGTGCGTTTGAACATTCCATTGAGGATTTTGATATTTAAATCATTTATGGAAAGATCTGGTAGTGAGAAATGATGTCCGACAGGTGAGCAGTATCTTCCTTCTTCATGGTGTAGCATATACTAGTATATATTCTTATTTTGCACTATATATGTATATATACATACACATACATACACACACACACACACACACACACACACACACACACACACACACACACACACACACACACACACACACGCGCGTTTATTCACACGCACCATCCATGTAATACATATACACACACACACACCATCCATGCATCATATACAGTACATACACTTACATGAACTTGGTGAATGGAAATTCTTTATTTAACCGTGGTTGACATTTCCGTCAACCAAGTCCATGTGAGTGCTATTTCCTTAACACACAACTATAAGCATTATAGCATGCGTGGCAGTGTACCACCAGTGTATTTTGCAGTTGATCTGGGAAAGGAGCGGAGACACTGAAGATCATAAACCCAATCGCTTGAGGCAATCGTATTGTAAGTTGTAGGTTGGTGGATTTATGTCATAGTATATCCTTGCATTGAAAGAAAAAGTTCCATAGACTCTTTAAAATGTCTGGTTAATAATGAGTGGTATGGTCAGGCCACTAGGAAATTATATAAATGTTTACCACCGGTTTTAAGCATTTTGTAGTGCTGTTACCTTGAATAATGCTTAATGTCATATTAGTGTAGCCCAATGTGGCTCCAGATTGAATCAATTGTAAGTTTTAAAATATTTTTTTCAAAATGTGTTTTCTGGCGATCGTTCTCAACATTGTATTGTGACGTTCAGGTGTTTTACGATCTGATACCACTTATCTCTCCTTTGACCTTCTTTCTGGTAATTTGAAATGCGGGACTGGGTAAAAAATCATTTCCCTGTTCACCCACCCTCAATTCAGAGTTCCAATTGTACATGAAACAATAACATGTTCCACGTCTGCAAAAAAAATGAAAATACCTATACATGGTTATTGTTTTTAAAAGGCATTGATCAGATAGCGTGAAACTAATTGAACTAATTACTGTCAGGTTAGTTGGGTCTTGTGTAGAACTTAACCTTTAATGTCCATCCACACAATATGGGTCCATGATCTTTTGACAAGTAATTGTATCCTTTGAGAAATTATGCTGTGCTAAAAGAACTGTTTTAATTTGCTTTCCAGAGTATACCGTACATTTAAAGCTGCAGTTCAAGCAATATCCTACATGTGTTTAAATAAATGAGTTCTGTACTATGAGAAAATACTTGTAGCAATTAAAGAAAAAAAATAATAATACATTTTTAAAGACATTTTTAATGTATTATAATGTAACAAGCATTTTTTGTTCCTATAGCAACCATTTACACAGTCACATCCCCTTCCTCTTCTGAAACAGACTCTAGCACACCTCTTTTTTAGCCCTGCCCTCCCTCTAGCAGTGCACCAATTGTATCTAGTGACTGCCTGGTCAAATGATCATCCCCACAGAACTTTGCATCATTGGTCCTCTTCTGCTGCACTGACAGCCATTTAGTGAACCCCCGAGCCGAATCTTCGCCGGTCGATCACATGAGACCGGATCGATTGGCAACCTTGCTAACCACTTGTCCGTGTGCAGATTGTATTGATTCACATATTGAATGGGGGGAAAAAAATTAAAACGGCAGTTTGAGCTGCAGCTTTAACGTATTATAAAACTTAGAAAGGCAGACACCCCTAAGACCAAAGTGAGCTAATAGATGTGGTAACTCTTCCTAAGACCTTTTGGCAGTGTCATGGGGATAAATGCAGGAGTTCACATGATAATCGCATATTTTTGAGTGTTTTTGCAATCTTTATTGAATGCAGAATTTTATCTTTTTGTATGAACCAATTATGTTGCTATCATCAGCCAAAAGGGGGTTATGCTGCAATAGTGCTGATTGGGGCACGAACGCTGGGAAAGTCCAATTGACTTGAGTCTGAGTTTCCATGTGATAGTGCTGCAATCAGCACTAACGCGATTTGATGAATAACCCCTCGGAAGAAAGCGGAAGAACAATAATAACCAGATAAGATTAGGATTACATGGGACCAAAAAAAACCAGAAACATTTATTTTTCAAAGGTAATGGAATCTTTCTAGGAAAGTAATTACATTGATGCATCATTTAAAGAAAACTTTTGTGCCTCCTATGTAGGACTGCTCATCTAACGTACCAACCCCCCATACTCAATTAAAAAAAAAAAACACTTTTCACATTTACAATACAAGGTAAATAAATTGCAAACAGTGGGGATAAGTGCAACAGGTAAATGACAACATTGGACTAATGGAGACTAATTACAGACTAATGGAGACCCTGCCCCAAAGAGCTTACAATCTAAGTATTATGCTGGGAGGCGTACAGACACAATCGGAGCAAAAGTGCATTATTAGAAGTGCAGACAGGGGAGGTTCATGTGCATCTGGAGTTCATAGTACCTTTAATGAGATGCTTCTGTTACGATGGGGGTTGTCAGCTGGGCTTTGAATGGAGAAAGTGAAGGTTGGAGGAGAATATTGTCGTTTACAGAAATTAATAGGAAGCCAGCAGTGTGTTCAGGAGGTGGGCAGCAGATGATTCAGGCAGCAGCATTCTGAATTGACTATAAAGGAGGTGTGAGGCAGTGAGGCGAGATAAAAGAATGATACGCTAATCAATACAGGAGAGAACAAGGGCATGCCTTTTTGACTGGATGTCAGCTGTAGATAAATATTGTTGTGTATCGTCAAAATAGAGATGGTGGGTGAATCCAAAGGAGTCAATGAGGTCACCAAGCAAGAGGGTACATAGAGAGAAGAGTAATTGACCTAAACGGAGTATTAACGTAGACCTACAGAGAGAGTTCCATAGAGGTCAAGGAGGAGTTGGCATAAGAGACAATGAGAGAGGTAGGAGAAAAACCAGGAGAGGGCAATGCCACGCATGCCAAAAGAGTGAACAATGTGTAGGAGAAGAGAGTGGTCAACAATATCAAAAGCTGAAGAGTGGTCAAGAGGAATCAAAGTGAAGTCGTTTCCTGGAGATTTGGCAATATGGAGGTCATTATGGTTTGAAGTATTCGTAAAGAAACAATTAGTTCCAGAAGTTTAGAAACAAAAAGCAAAATGGAGCCAGGGCGACAGAAGGGGGAGGTACTGTAGTGCCGACGAGTATTCTAAAACAAATCTGGGGCAATCGCCAACAAGACCCAGGTACATGCTGGGTACATGCAACATTTCAGTAACATTTCTGCAGACAGACTAATGGCCCATCGGATTAACAGCGGGGGTCCCTGGCAGTCTCATTCAAACTGAACGGGACTGCCAGGGACCCCTGCTGTGTTAATCCGATGGGCCATTAGTCTCTGCAGAAATGTCACTGAAATGTTGCAGCATGTACCCAGCATGTACCTGGATCTTGTTGGTGATAGCCCCAGTTTTTCTAAGACAAGTTTAAGGCAAGTTGTAGAATACTCGTCGGCGCACCTGTAGGATCTAGTCTAGGGAGTGTTCTCCCGAACTGAGCCGCACTATTCTCTTTAACTTTTGTATTTGCTACATTTTATTTGATGTTTTTGCAATTCACCTGCAAATACAAGGATACATTGCTCAGACACTGGGGGTCCCCAGACAAGACTAGCAGGACCTCATCTTTCAGGTTATGAAAGCAAATAAAACATTTGGGGGTGGCTGTTTTAAGCTTCAGAGAGAGACATTTAGTATACTGTTCAGATAACATGTTTACAACTATCTTACAATAATTGAATACTACTTGATGTCTGTGGATGAGGAAATAGATGCTAAAGCCTTAGGGTTCGATGATTTCAGCTAAATAAAGTTTGTCAAAAACATTTTCAGCAGGATGAATTGTCAAATTAACGCAAAAATTGTTGGTTTAAATGAAATTATGAGGAAAGTATATTGACGTGAGATGCAGGAAACCAAATACCCAAGGCCTTTTCTGCACTGTATGATGGTAGAGAAAATAATAACAATAAATGACTGTTACACGCTAAAAGAAGATTGCCATTGGATACAGGTGGCTGCAGAAGATAAATAAACGACCAAATTAAAACCGAGGACAAATGTTTGCTAAACGTGCAAGATATCCGATTGGACAATTAGCCGGGAGAAATAAATTAATTTTTCAAAATAGTTTTAATAAGTAGGACATTGAAGCAGCACATAGTGTAGTGCTACTTCTTTAGGGCTCCCTTGGGTTGCATCAGACTGCCACTAACTTATATACATTTCCTTTGGCTATTTGATTTATTTGCATGGTGACAGAACCAAAGGATTTCCAAAGCACCTGTGAAAAGTCTCCATGACACGTACAGTGTCTTTGTGTATGACCTAAACTGGTGTCTCTAGGAGAGTTGAGATATGGGTGAGCCATTAAATCTTTAGCTAAAACGGTTGAGGGAGGTTTAGTGATTATAGTGTTTGCATTTAATGCACAAGCTGGTTGTTGTAATTCCGTCCTCAGCCAATGGCATCACTGTGTGTGTGATCTTGAGAACATGCTGTACAGTAGCTTTGCCTGTCTGTGCCTCAGTTTGAACATAATAATAATAATCACTGTTATTTTCTCTCTGCTTCTCCTCTCTCCTTTGGTGGATGCCATGCCCAGATCACATACAGTAGGGAAGTAGTGGGAAAGCATAATGAAGTACAAGGGGGGAAAAAAATACTATTTTAGAAAGAATTATGCTGTAAAAATAGGAAGGGTAGTGGCTTTCAAAAAAACGAATTCCTGTTGGAATTCTAAGTCTGTAAATAAAAAAAGGAATGTGGTATTCTGGGTGTCTGTTCACATGTATTTTTTTTACGTCTCCTGTTGGGTATTTATGATACAGTATGTTTACCATTTTAGTGATACAATTGGAAAAGGATGCCACCTGTCTTTAAAGTTGATTTAAAATAAAACCTTTGTGTAGGTTTCTTTCCTTGCAATCAATGCCATGGATTGCAGAAAACAAGCACAATGTTGCAGGGTGCGCTCTAGAAACACAGCAATCGTTACCAGTAACACTCCCTCCCGCTGCTACATGCAGGAGAGAACTAGAATTGTAGCCAGAAGGTAAATGCTCCTGACTTCAGATCTCTAAATAGGGGGGGGGGGGGCAGCCTGAAAATGGAAAGAGAGACATAGAAAGGATCTGTAAAGAGCTGAGGAGATCCAATACTAGTACTTCTGGTGTTAGCATGCGCCATCAAAAATACATTTATAATAATAATCATCATCATCATAATCTCTGCGCATCCTATCACTTGCTCATCCATATTGCAGGCTGCTTTTCCAAAGCGGGTTTTATGATGCTCTCCTTTGTGAATATCATCAAACCCTTTAAAAAACAAAAAACAAACAGCTGTCACAAGAAAAGAAAAGCTGGTAGTTAGGAAGGTAGCGATTTAGCTCTGCGCCTACTAAATTGAGCAGACCATGACTTGCCCAATCAGTTAGACAAACGAAGAGAGAGAAAAAAAAAGCTGTCTCATGTTCTTTTTACCATGACGGGATTTTTCTTAGCAGTTTGGGTTTGGGGTTGGGCAGAGGTACCACTTTTCTTTGCAGGGGACAATAGGGGCAATATTCTATACATGCTGTCACTGTGAGAAAAATGTGTGCCATGTGGCATCAGGACTGATTTTGCAATGTGCTTGTGTTCCCCGACAGTTGCAAGAGGCAATCAAGTCTGGCAAAGGTGTGACTTCAGCGATTGACCTATGCTGTTACCATGGAGACAAAGCCCTGGAGGCCCTGCACAGCTTCCCTCCCTCTGAGGCCAAATCTGCCTTGGAAAACATTGTTTATGCGGTGACCAGATTTTCATGACACCAAATTGAATCTTAGGCTGCACATTTTTTTTTTTTTTTTAAAGTAAATTATATCTGGAAGACGAGGACCCTCGAGCCTTAGAACTGTCATCGCTGGCTTTGCTGACCTGCTTGTCCGTATTTTTCATTCACCACACCGTTCAATGGTCGTGTAATCTTCCTTTTCTTTTTTTTTTCTTTCTTCTTTTTTTTTTTTTTTTGAATTGCTGCGAACAAAAATAGATTTAAAAAAAAAAAAGGTCAAACAGTTTTCTCTTGTCATGCCAGAAGCACACTTGAGGCTGCACCGGTACAAATAATTAATGAGGATTGCTTCTGTGACCTCAGCAAATGGCCAGGAAATAAGTCCTTTATTGATTGGACGTAGCCAGGGATGGCGCCAGTGTGGTGGCCTGTGGTTTTCCTGCTCCTGGGAGGGCAGGAGGGGCGTGAATCTGCAGGTGTCAATAGGAAAACTCTCTTTCTAAACCTGACAGATCCAAGTCGTTTATCCGTGCTGCGTGTGCGCACACATCAAGGACACACACTCCTGTTATAACTAAATATGGAAGCGACTAATCCCACAGTGTCTACAATATGCATGGGATTTTTTATACCAATGTTAATTAAGCTAAAGAAATCGGGTATTTAACTCCTTCTGTTCTGGAGGGACCTGCCAGTCATTACATTATCACTGTTTTGCGTTCTATGCATTACACAGCGGCAGAGATGTGCTGCAAGTCCCTCTAGACACGTTATCACGGCTGATTGTGCTAAAACAATGTGTCAAATTAAAATACTTTTTACAAATAACAATGGATTTCTACCTGTTTCATATTATTAGGTGTGTACTTAATGGAGCTACAATAAAATCCACTTCAATGTCATCAAAGCTTCACATGACATTTGCTATTTGTTTTGTTTGAACAAATAGCCACGGCCAATATTTCTTACTATAAAAAGGCACAATGCTGCTCCAAAACAAAAAGTTTGGGAAAACCTAAAAAAAAAAAAAAAGATAAATCAAGGCACAATTTTTTGCTATTCTGAAAAGAACAACAAATATCTCCTAAATGTTACAACATAAATATTTATAATGCAGCAACATATTCTGCAGCACAATACAATAGGCTGTGAAGACAACAAAAACCTGAATGACATATTATAAACTGGTACAATAGGTAAGGGGGTTCCCTGTTCTCTGGAGCTTACAATCTAAAAGGAAGATAAAGCTCTGTAAAAAGTATTGCAAAGGAACCATTAGTAAAAGTTTGATTTCAATCAAGTTATCATAGATGGTACCCTTTCAAAGGAGCAGTCCACGCCCGAGAGGATGGGGGTCCCCAGAGCAGAAATGAATGCGGTTCAGCTTCAGGAATCCCCCGTTTCCCATCCATGTCAAAAATAAAATGAGTTAAGAAAAAACATTGGACAGGGCGCTCTTTTAACTGGGAGCCCATTTGCTTAACTTTTTTCAGAAAGATATCTATCCATTTAGTTACTACACCATTGTATTTTATTCACGTTTGCTGATGGATTTTTTTTTTTCCTCTTTAATTATTTATTTTAAACTTTGAACTGGGTGATACAGAAGAGACAAGCGTTGGGAACACATGTAGGCAGTAAGGTATAAGGCAATAAAATCGTATGTACACGTTTGGCCATTTGTTGATGACATTTCGTAAAGTAGAATTTATTTAACTTGTACACATGACCATCTGCAAGGACGGAAGGAAGGAATTAAGCAGATTTCTGCTAGAACAGTTTTTTCTCTGTTCCTCAGCGTACTATCTGAGAAGTGTTTTTAACCTTAGTTTGTCAGATTAAACAAGTATCAAAACTCCAATGACAGAATATAAGGTAGTACGGAACCCGAGCCTGTCTCTGTTTTGTTCATTGGAGATGATTTTTGTGGTTTTCATGCATGCAACGTGAGAACGTAGTTGACAAGAAGGCTGAGTTTACACAAATGATCTAGATTGAGACTCAGCTACCTTTCTTCCTTCTGTGGTGTAATTACAGCCCAATCCGGAGACAGCTAGCACAGCAAACAGATTTCATTACATCGTTCACTCAGACACTTGAAGTTATTTCTGTTTAGTTATCCCTCTCTTGCATACCCCTTCCTCTCACCAAGCAGAACAAAAAGGGGAAGGTGTCACAAACTCTTATCATAGAGCAACTTGTTGCGTTCCTCTGAGTAGGAAACCATATACTACTTCTGTTTCATTCACAATATCTAAGCATTCTTGAAAGTGGATACGAGAAGGAAGCATTCTTTGAAACAAGCCGATGCTCATTCGGATACATTCTATTCCATATCTGCACTTAGAATAATAATTTACTTTGTTGTATGTTCTCCTTTAACTCTGCATGTGACTTGTTTAGCCGTTTCCCTTATTCATATTGACCCAGCCCACACCAAACCCTTCCCTATTTTCCAGAGTAGAACCTCTGAGATTTTTTTACATCAGAATTCCACCTGCAAATAAGGGGAATGCACCAGCCTCATAGTGACATTCCTCACATTGACTTACAGGCAGTGATGGTACCAGCAGTCATTTTGACTTCTCAGAAAACCATCACTTTGATGTTGAATATCTTTTTACCTGGAGACTCCCACTGGTAAAAGCATGGTGGATCTACTCCAGCAGGTTACGACAGCTTTAAGTAACCTGCAATGTGTTGTGAACTTCTTAATGCAGAATAGTTTCGGCATGCTAGTCTGCATGGCAGCATTCAAAGACTAGGGGAAACAAATAGCCAATTTTATTATTAGTAGTAAATTACAGGTGAGTGGCTCAGGGAGATAGAGATCTGTGCAGGGTCATGTAGAGTGGGCAAGGTTGAAATCATACCCCCAAGGATGTGTATTCATTGAAGGCTACATTTCACCTCCAAAGAAGCCCCACTAAAAAGGCATACATTTTTCAGTAGATGCACTCTTACTTAGTAAGAAACATTGTTGCGATAAAGAAAGAAATCAGACGTGATTTTCAATATTTTGTATGTAATTCAAGGTATGTTTAAAACTATTCAAATTGAAGTATGAAAACCTTACTCCAAATAGCACAAATGCCACCAGCCACACCAGATTTTAGGAATAAGCAATGAATTTACACTTGCTTTCATCGGGGCTACATAGGTGGTCACTATGATGCACTATCACAAACTCACAAACGAAACACCTATGTACACATGGCTTGTGTATGTGAAAAGGGCTTAATACATCCAGCTGACTCACCTCCGCACAAGGGACTAAAAATTAGCAATAACTTGTGACCTGGACAGGCCAATCTTTTGTGGGTGTCTTATCTCCCACTCCAATCTTTGTGACATTGATGGCTGTGAGAGAGCATGATATTAAACTCAAATGAATCAGAGTATAAAATATCATCTAACTCTCTCCCTGTAATTCCTAGAATAATGCTTCTCTCACCATTGCATTCGAATGATTTTAATGCACGCCGGGACATCGGTCTTGACAGAGATAATTATATTTTTTGAGGAAGAAATCAATATTTGATATATGCAACCCAGACAACCTGTCATATTTGATATTGTTGTGCCCGCCACAAATATATATTTATACCAGTAAAAGTGCTCACCAACTATTTAATCTCCTTTTTGGTTGGTTCCTTTACCTTCAGTAGAAACAGTTGTAATGGTTCCAGATTTTTTTCATATTGATAGTTTTTTTGTATAAGAAAAACAGTTCAGTATACCACTTGTGATATAGTCTAAAAACGAAGATGTACGGAGTAATGCAAAATTGCCTATTATTCTCCCATTCCTGTCTTATCATTACATCACTACTCTATACACAGTGGGGATTGCATTGTACTGATAGGTCATAAGATAGCCTTATTCAAGAGAACACTTCCAGCATCAAGCAAAGATGCAGACTTGTAGAGTCCTGTTAAGAATAAACTTAATTCAATTTGGATCTACGTGAAACGGCACCTTTAATGTGAATGTACAGTATAACAACATTGAGTCAATGGGGCCCTATGTCTAAAAGTAATGCAATTGAAGCGGGGGGGGCTGGAACTGTGCTTTGTGTGTGTGTATGTATATATGTATGTGTATATGTATGTATATGTATATATATATATATATATATATATATATATATATATACAGTATAGCGCATTTAAATCAATATAATTTTTTCTTTGTTCGATAATCCTTTTCCCCGGTATTTGCACCATTGTTGCCTTTACATAGATATTAATGAGTGCAGTGGGAACAAGTAGCTTGTGGGAAATACTATGTTGTATTATAATAAATACAATGAAAAGAACTGTCATAGTGTAAAGCAAAAAGAAGTAAATAAGTACACTGGGAATGAAAGACTGAACAATACTATGTCAAATAACAGTACTGTATTTACAAGGGATCAGAATGTAACTTCTGAAAACTTATAAAGTTGGGCACAGAAAGCAGGTAACTGGCTGCAGTGGATAGAGCTGAAGATGGTAGATCCAATTCAATGGTGGATTTCCCTTTAGACCTGGAGCGTTATGCTTGTGCGCGGCCGGCCAACGTGACATCACATGGCGCTGGCAATGGGACGGCGCGGTGCTGGAGGAGGAGGGCGGTACCAGGTAAGTGTCTATGGGCGGCTTTTTTTTTTGTTGATCCGACACTGCTGCAATTACAAAATTATTGGAGGGCCCCTGAACTACATTGCTTATTCTTTAGCACCACCCTTGGGGAAGTACATATTATGGCTATTTAAGGGGTATCGGAGATCGATCCCAGGTTAACTACCATTGGTTTCAATGGCAGATAACGTGAGATCAAGCTCTTATACACCTTATCTGAACTTGGTGAATCTCCTCCTTTGTTCTGAAATCCATCTGATAATGTTCTGTGCTGGAGAAACATAGACATAAAATTATATTTTAGGTCTATTAAAAAAAAACAACTACCACTGTAAGGTTTGTGATTCTTAATTATTCAGCATTCAAGCCTGCTCAGTGCAGCATTGGAATAGCCACAGCAATAGAGATCCCAGTATAAAGGACGACTGGCACCACTTAGGGAAGACATCTTTTTTTGTGTGTGCTCATTTCCATATTCACCACAATCTTGATAATGTAAGCATTTTATGATATTTCAAAGACTAGAAAAAAAATTAAGCAACAAGCCTGAACTCAAGTTTTATGACTACAAATGGACTAAAACAATGTACATGTAACAAATCGTGAGTTAATGGTTTACTGATAAATAGCTAATATTGTATAAGAATTTTGAAAGAATGCTTTTATTTGCAGCAGAGAGGCGTAAAGACACCTATTTCAAAAGGTGCACTCAGGTGGGTTAATGATAAAATGTGGTTTGAGTGCAATGGTGAAATTAATGTGTTAAAAATGTAACTTTTAATACACAACTTACAATATAGTGGCTGAACACAAAAGTAACTAAAACACATATGTCTAACTTATACTCTAATTCAGGGGAGCGCAAACTTTTTTCCCTGCGCCCCCCTTCTGGCAGTTCCCCTCTCTCCACGCCCCCCCCCCCCCCCCCCTTACCTTTGCTTCGGCGGCATCATGACGTCAAGGTAAGTGAGGTTTACAGAGGCCTTCGCAGCTCCCCCAGCACTTTATTTAAGTGCCTTTGGGAAGCGCATGGTGCCTCTGTAAACCCCGCGCCTCCAGCAGACAGTCTCGTGC
Source organism: Ascaphus truei (assembly GCF_040206685.1). Lineage (NCBI taxonomy): Eukaryota > Metazoa > Chordata > Amphibia > Anura > Ascaphidae > Ascaphus > Ascaphus truei. The sequence continues at coordinate 285,500,958 of NC_134486.1, read as the reverse complement.
CCCCAGTTTGCGGACCGCTGCTCTAATTAGTTTGTAGAATTGGTGCAGGGGGGGGGGGATATTGTACTGTATAATGTATATTCCCTCTAAGTTATCTGGTTAACAGGGTGAGATAACGTAAAGGTGACAAAGGCAAAATAGCTGTGAGGATCACCGGAAAGCCCTGCCTCCTTCACCCATCCCGCGACGTCACAGGTGACGGCTGGGCGAGGCATGTGTCATGAACTCCGAGCAGTTCCCCTTGGAGAGATACGGCTCGCGCTACCTCAGCGGGGTCCATGTTTGGCTGGGCAAAATGTGACGATGCACGTCTCCAATCAGGAAGCTGACCCGCAGGGCTGAGGTAGGGATGCAGAATAACCGACCAGAGCTAATAAACACACAGATACCCAGCAAGTTCTAAGGAACCACATAATATATATATGTGTCAATTGGAGTGCTAGTGGGCATGGCTAAATGTATACAACAAAAACAAAGAAGCCCAAAGCTACATCCAATATGACAAAAATACACAGTGAAATACCTATATATCTCTTGAAAAAGGGTAATTTATTTAAACCCTTTTCAAAAGTGTTATAAGCCTGCTAGCCACATCAAGGCATGACCATTAGCAGGTCCTAACATTAACTGATTAAAATTCTTATTTACTGCTATAATTAGAGGAAGAATTATCGCATTGGATCTGTCACAACAAGCTGCATGTAAGACCTGCTCACTTGGAGGGTGGGGGGGGGAGGGGTGGTGAGCTTAAACCCTTGGAGGGAGGGGCCACTGACCTCCAAAACAGCTGAGGCCAGCTGGACAAAGTTCATAAACACACAATACCCAGCAAGCTCTAAGGAACCCCAAAAATTACCACATAATATATATGTATTTAAGTGTCAATTGGAGTGCTAGCCCTCTCCCGCCTTAAACCTTTCTCACTGACTGCCCCACACCTCTGGAATGCCCTTCCCCTCAGTACCCGACTAGCACCCTCTCTATCCAACTTTAAGACCCACCTTAAGACACACTTGCTTAAAGAAGTGTATGAGTAGCACCGTGGCTAATACTATACACCTGACACACAAAGCTTGGCCCCCTGCAGATGCACTTACCAGTATGCCCTCCTACTGTATCTGTATGCTCCTAGTGTGCAATATGTCTGGGGGGAGTGGAATAGTTCTCCTACCAATTACATTGTAAGCTCCTCGGAGCAGGGACTCCTCTTCCAAAATGTTACTTTTATGTCTGAAGCACTTCTTCCCATGATCTGTTATTTGTATTATTTGTTATTTATATGATTGTCACGTGCATTACTACTGTGAAGCGCTATGTACAGTAATAGCGCTTTATAAATAGACATACAATACAGTATCAGGGGCCCCTAAGCAAAAATGTATGCTGGTGCATCGCATGTGTCTATATTTTTTTATTTTACATCAATCTATCACACTGGATTTTTTATCACGGTTGGCTGGTATGTAACATGTATGTAGTATTTGTAAGCTTACCTCAAAATAAAACCACACTACACTTCAGTGCACTCGTTGGCGTACTACAGCCATCTGACTGTCTAGTACTGGTACTGCTGCGACACACTTTATTCGAGCAAATACCCAGTATGTACCTGGCAGATACCTGGAATGCGCCGCTTCTCACCTCTGACAAGCCCCGTTGCGTTTGCCTTCCCAGCCTGGGTTCATGCCTGGCTGACGGGCGGCTGATCTGTTAAATGATAATGATTAGGATTTAATAGGCTGCAATGCTTCGCGTGTCTACCAGATGGCATAAATTCATGAATTGTAATGCAGTATATATATATATATACTGTGCAGTATTGCAGCCAGCGGGAATAACATGCTTCAATCCCTGCCTGGAAAATAACCCAATGCACTCGGGCAGAAAACAGTCACAAACCTCAATACACCCGGGTATACCCGAATTCGTGGGACTAGCCGAGCTCGAATAAAGTGTGTCGCCAGTGTAGATGGAAATTGGTGTGTGTGTGTGTGTGTGTGTGTGTGTGTGTGTGTGTGTGTGTGTGTGTGTGTGTGTGTGTGTGTGTGTGTGTGTGTGTGTGTGTGTGTGTGTGTACCGTTTACCACAGAATAAAACCTCACACAATTTAATTTGTCTCTGAGATTGTTACCGCTGTTAGTAAAATAAAATGTAAAAAAAATGTAGCATGTTAGTAAAATAAAATGTAAAAAAAATGTAGCATTTATTAACAAGATTTTTACAGACTTTAGATGGAACTACAAAAAAAATATAGACTCAAGTTGAGGAGACTTTGGATGGATAAGGTCTTTGAAGGGATTAATTCTCTAAATATTGGAGATTTTTAGTTCATTATAGTAGAGATTGGCTTTTCAATCAAAATATATTATTCACCATCTGGGGGCTTCTATTGTCTCCCCCTCCTCATTAGCATATCTATTGAATGCCCCAATGACATCCCTGTCTGACTCTGTTAGAGAGGATCTTTTATTTCTTGATACCTTGAGAGCATGGAAGATTATTAGACGCAGACTGGAGCTACACCCAAATATAACCACTTATCTTTTAGAGGAAGTCCAGGGTTTCTGGGAGACGATATGCACCAGTCTTATGAGTATTGGAACAATGTAGGACTATGTTCCGTATACTGTATACTTTTACAGACAGACTTAATCTTAAAGCAGCAGCACAAGCTGCCGTTTATTTTTTTCCTTTAATATGTGCACCAATACAATCAGAATAAATTGGCAGGCAAAGATATGTCCAAGGAAAGAAACTCACTTTTATGCACACCACTATATAAAAAATAACTTTTAATACATATATTAAAGCTAGAACCAAAATATCTCAAATGAGTACTGTACTTAAATAATTAGTAACAATTGTTAGAGAGACACAGGTACAATGATATTGGCCAAATTAGCATTAGAGATGAACCATAGTGTCCTAATAATGTGCACTATATCAGGGCAATAGTTATGACAGGTAATGTAATTGACTATATAGTTTACTGAAATGAAGTAAGAGGTGTTGATATAATACTGTTTACTTATGGATGAAATGGTGGCACCAAAATTGGTCAGCGCATATCAGGTAAGGGTAGTATAACCTGGTATGCAATTGATATACATTGGTGTTAGTTGGCCAATTATTAAGATCTCTATAAAAATGGTGCCATCCATAGTAGCTGGACAAACAAACCAGTCAGGTGGAATAGCTGTTAATGGAGAGTATATCATATGTGCAGGTAATAGATATGTAACTGTTTTTCCCCCACCTTCTGGGAGATTCTACCATTACATGGTGTGTAGTGCTGACTACCTGTTGGCTCACAGGATGCTGAGTGGTCCGCCGATGGTTGTGGGGACTTCTGGACAGGCTTCTGGGGTACATCACTGGTCTCTGTCACTGACAGTACAGCGCCTCCATCTGCTGCAGGCTCCAGATGTACTGCTGCGGCACAGTTTATTCGAGCATTTGCCCGTTCTGTGCCGCAGCAGTAGCCTGGCGCGCGCCCGAGTGTGACGGGCGCGCGCCGAAGCAGCGGAAGAGCGCCCTCCGATCGGGGCGCTCTCCCTACCGCTGCCGGGTCCGCCGGGTCCCCCGGAACCCCCTGCCGCTGTCCCGCGATCGCGGGACACCAGGGCTCCCTCGGGGAGCCCTGGACGCGCGTGCAGGGGGCGCAGGCTCCCGAAGACGCGTGACCGCGCGTCTATGACGCGCGGCACGCCGAGGGGCGGCCACTAGCAAGCCGGGAAATCTCCCGGCTTGCGGATCTGGCCGCACTGCGATAAAGTGTGTCGCCAGTGTATGAAGGCATCTCCTGCAGACAAACTACTCCACTCCCCCCAGACAGATTGCACACTAGGCAGGAGTATATTAACTGGAACCTCTTTATTCTTCCTCTGCATACACAGTAATAGAAACAGTCCTCTGCTTCAGCACAGTATAATACAGACTCCCAACCTCTGGATGGTCCCTGGATGTCCATTCCAGCCCAAGGGCACCTAAAACTGTCCTTACTCTTCCCTGGTTCTCTAGTAGGACCAGAGGAATGGTATCACTCACTCTCCCCCAAGGGGAGAAGACAGTGGGTGCCAAGGCAAGGTGATTACCTGTCTCTCTCAAGGGCAGAGACAACTTATTAAATTTAGTGGTGAAGCCCCTTAAGTACAAAAGAGGAAGGTACCAGGTCTGAACCCAGGATTGGGCAGAACCCAGGCCTAGTCCCACCTCCTCCCCTGTCACTCAAGGGAGCTGCTGACTGTGGGGGGAAATCGCTGGATTGGTCCTGACATTGCCTGCACTGTTGCCAGGGCTTACATGTCAGGGATGGCAGACTGGTAGCCAAAACCAGGCATGGCTACACTCTCCCTCTGGTGGAAATCCAATGACCCACTTGGAACCAAATTTGGTGTACCATCCATCAGCTGCTAACCTGAAATAATAACAACAGGCATTACCAACAACATTTGGTACAGTTGATATTACACAGCCAAATGTAAAGCATACATTTTCTTTTTGAACAGTAGTGACCCTGGTTACTCCCAACATGGAGAACCCTGCTACCTATCAGTTGTAGTGATACGGATCAGGCTTCTTAACTAGAGCACCCATCAGGTAACGTTACTGAAAATACCCTTATTTGGTGGTGCCCTGTCTAGGTATATCGAGAGCCCCACTTTCCATACCCCCATGAGGTAGGAAATACGGTCCTCTGTATGGCACATTGAGGCCCTACTCTTGGTGGTTAGGTAATCCCTTATGACCTCCTCTAGCCATCGCTCCCAGATCTCATCTATTTGCCTCATAATGGGCTCAGGGACGTATGTATCTTCAAATCCATGGGACTGCCTGTATTGCTGCACAATTAAGCATTCAGCCCTGCTGATCTTGGTAAGCCGGCAACCCTCAGCCTGTCCTGGCAATACCCAGAACAAGGGTTCTTGATAAGGCTGTTCGTAGAAGTTAACCACTATGCCCTTGGGCTGTACTATGCCCAACCTGATCTCATGCTCACTCCATCTAAGGGCCTCTGTGGTCTACTCTGGGCTATACTCCCCCTCAGCCCACCAGTGGTCTACCAGGTCCCCGTTAACAGAAACCTTGTCCGGTGCATATATGGGACATACCCCTGGAATATGGGCTCCCACCATGGCAGTGATTTCACCGGTGCAACCTTAGTTGCATCAGAATCTGTAGTAACCTTAGACGATACCCCCGAAGTCTCTGATTTACATGAAACAGTTGACTTGCCCCTATAAGAGACCATGCTTTCAGCGATCTCATCGTCCTCAGAATCCAGGTCAAAGTCCCAGTCCCGCCAGTCCTAAGAAGGCTTTGGGGTTTCCTCAGGTTATGGGCTCATTTCTTAGAATTCTTGGACCTTGCCAGCATTTGGGACGAAGTGACTGTGGTAGATGCTAGGGCCTTAAGGTTAGTAATGTCCCGGTCATAGTTCGCTGTCTGGGCCCTGCCCTTACCAGGCACCAAGTAAATAGCCTCAATGTGTGGGTCCGCAGGTTTCCTGCGACCCTGGCTCATTACGTGGTCCTGGTACTTGTCCATGTCTTCTTTAGAAAATGAGTCTGTACTCACCGGAGGGGGCATCGGCTGTTCCACTTCCGCCCCATCATCTGGATCCAGTCTCGCGGGATCCGAGTAGAGGTCGAGGTCCTGCACCAGAAGTGCGTCGACAGCCGCGTAGGAGAAGGCAACGGAAGGTACCTCCGTGCTGGAGGTAAGGAGGTGGACTCTTACCACTCCGCTGACTCGCTGGAGCCCTGGGACTCTCCGGATGCGTCGCAGGTACATCGACCAGGTCACTGGGAACCGGCACATCTAGGACGCTCCTCCGCTGCTCGGGCCACACCATCCCTTGGCGTTCTGCTGTCGCTGGTACCGGACTCCGCCGTCGCTCGGCACCACAGGTAGGTTTTTCTCCACAGCGTCGGTAGGGGTACACGCCGACGGGCGTAGCACATCGACACTCTACCGCTGCTTTCTCCTGAATAGGGCAGGGACACATCCATGGGGAGAGATACTGGAGCATCTCGCTATCATCTGTGGCTATAAGCAGGCAGCATTCCAGCTCCTCCGCCACTAACGGCACCCTCCTCACCCCGGGCAGTCACCTTACCCAGTTTGTCATCTTGAGTTGGTTTCGGCACTGGAACCGGAGCGCACGAGCCCCCTGGAGCGTTCGGTAGGGCACACCGGCCCACTGGAACCTCCATGGCAGTAGTGGTAGTTGTCATCTCGGCTGCCCAGGTCGACGGGTTGGCCGTATCTTTGGCCGAGATGACTAGGCCGAATCAACTTTAGGAAGTAGGCCCCGCACCACAGACACGTGGCGATCAGGCTGACATCCCCGCCGGGGAAGTCACACTGAGGGCAGATGCACTTGAAGTAGTGTTTGCCTTCTACCTCCACTACTAGGAAGCCTCCTGACAACCTATAGTGTGCGAAATTACAGCTGGCCATCTTTAGCTGTAGTTGAATACACAAGGGCAAGAGTGCTGTTAGAATAGCTCCTTGCTCCTTGCAGGCTCCGAAGAACTGAAGGTCCAGTCGGCAACATCCGGCTCCTCCCCTTGGATAGACAGTCTTTCGGGATTGGTTGCTACAGTGTCCCCTCCCTCTAGTGGAGTTTTGAGTAGAGGCACACTGAGGTAGAGCGTGGCACTGAGGGGGAGAAGATAGTGGGGAGGGAGCATGTGGGAGAGAAGATGGGGAGCGGGGGGCATTGCAAATTGTGTTTATTTATTTATTTTTAAAGTGTTTTCAAGGGGGGCACATCTCATATATTTGCAATGGGGCGAGCAGCGGGTTTGAAAATCCGCCGCTCCATGGCACTTCGATGTTGTGGCCGCTTCCTTGTTGCCGCCCCCTCCTCCTGAACCGCAGCGTCAAATGTAGTCACGTGGTGTAGCGTTGCCATGGTAATGCAGCGTCACAACGTCATTTGACGCCGTGTGAAACCACGTCGGTCACGTATACAGCATCATTTGACGCTGCAGTTCAGAAGAAGAAAGTGGCCGCAACAGCTAAGTGACTTTCCATCAGGCCCGATAGGCCCGAGAGCACGGCAAAATGATATGGGGGCGGACATTTTTGCCACCCTAGGCCCGGGCCTAATGGGAAATCTGCCACTGAGTGGGGCCCACAATTCACTAGTTCCGCCCCAGTATTCAGGATTTGCCTATGTGACATACAGCACACCTGTGAGCACGTGAATTGCATATGTGACAAGGGTTAATGCACACAGCTATCTGGCTAATTCACTTTTCTCCACGCGTTGTCCCTCAAATGAATAATATCTCCCCTCAATCTATCACATTTGTCACGAATGACACTTGTGAGCACGTGACTTACATATGTGACAAGGTTTAATACACACAGCAATCTAGCTGACTCGCCTTCACCATGGCACAAGTCCCTCAAATGAATAGTATTTACCCTCACTCTGGGGCTTATGCAGAGAGGATCGGAAAGGGAATAGCGCCATCTTCTGGCCAAAAAACTCGCCAGAAAATCTTTTAGTCACGAGAAAATGGCGCGATTTTTAAAATCCGCCAGAACAATTTTGTAAAGTGTAAAAGTCGCCACACACGTGGCGAGAACCTGGAACTCGCCATGCTATTTTAGCGTGCAACGCCAGAAGGACCGAAGCGCTGGAACGCGCCATTCTGCCCTTTAATATGGCGTATTCCAGGTAGCCAGGAAAACTTGGCAATTTGACTACCATCTGCTAAAAGAAGGTAAAGGCGCTTTCTACATACGGCCATAATTTATGCCAAAACTGTGGCTATTTCATTGCCGTTTTCACAGTAAATCACGATCCTCTCTGCATAAGCCCCTCTGTCACAATATCCTTCTTTAATCCGCTGCCACCACTAAGTGGTTACAAATTTACTTACAGAGCCTTTGGTCTCTCTTTATTAAAAAAAAAACTATGCACTTAACACCCAGAAATCTGTTTTAGCAAAATGTGTCCAAAAATGTCAATTTCAAATCAGAGCCCATAGAATTACTTATTAATGTTTTGGGTTAATATACAAAAAGTACAGTGCTTAGGTTACAGAAAAATATTATTACGAGAACATACAGTATAAAATACAGTTTCTTAAAATAAAACGGATAAACAAAGTATTCCTATACGTTACCACAGAACATGTAACAGGTTCTTCCTCAGAGAGGTAACTGTAGTAGGAAAGATGAGAATTCACGTGGCTAATCCCAAAACACACCTCTGTTGAATTCTGATTTCATAACTCAATTGTAGGACTTATATCCTTAAACCCTTTAATTGAAAACAACATATGACCCCCTTCTGGGCATGTTCTTAGCCCACCCCTTTCATCAATCTCTATGGATGACATTTGTACAACTGAAGTAAAATAAACTTTCTTTTGCCTTTTAAACTTTGTCTCACTATACAGAATAGAAGACTTAATTTCCATAATACTTAGACAAACGCCATATTCACTGTTGCATCTGCGTAATTAATAGGTGCTCCTGAATATGAAATATGACCACCTAACTTCTATTTTTGCATGAAAACAGATATCTGTCCTTTGTACCTCCTAATCATGAAGTGTTTGACATTATTTGATTCATCTCACTGCAACTATTACTAATATCTATTTGTTATTCTTGAGAATTGCTGTCAGGCACAGAATATTTCACTCTCAGTATATTTACACACTTTTGGACGCTCGTCTTTGGCACATCCCCCTGATATTCCGCAGAACACAAAGGCATCCCTTTCAAGTTACATTTAAAATGTTTTACGTTGATTCCCCTCTGTCAGGGAACAGTTGGGACAGCAATATTTTAATCCCCCCAATTGCAAACCCTGGTGTTGACCCCATATATCCTTAGACCTATAAAACCCATAAAAATAGACCTGGTCAGTGGTGTGACCGGCAATAAAACACTTCTTGCATTTTTAAGACAATTTGCAAGTCAATATTAACCTCTAAGGTGCCTGATTGATTAAATACTTAAAGATCAAAATCCTTAATAGATGGTAACATATTTGATAATGCCCTAAAAAGTGCTGTTCGAAATGGATATTCAACCTCTTTGTTTAGAGATTTGCTTAAGGAAGCTAGGACAAAATAAACATGGAAGAATCTGTTGAAGAATTGGAGGGCAGATTTGGTAGATATCACAGATATAGAAATCTTTATAAGAGGGTATAACAGGGTTAAAAAATGTACTCTCTGCTAATCTGACTGAAATGCAATTTAACATCTTCCGCTTTGTCTTCGCTTGGTATAAGATGACTGGGTGTAATCCAAACCACTCCCCCTGTAGACATGGTGACTAGTGATGTCACTAGTAAGTACATATACTGGGGGTAGAATATTCTAGATCCAGGTCCCTGGAGGAGTCACAGAGGAGGGATCTCGCTTGTATATACTGTAAAGTTATGTTTAAGTGTATAGTTATTTTTAAGGATGTCTTGTCACCTTTATTATTTTTACATAGTTACACAGTAGATGAGGTTGAAAAAAGACGTACGTCCATCAAGTTCAACCTTTGCTAAATTTAGACGACAGATTCTTTATCCTATATCTATACTTCCTTATTGATCCGGAGGAAGGCAAACAAAAAACCCCAGTGACATTTCATCCAATGATATCTCATAAGGGGAAAAATAAATTCCTTTCTGACTCCAAGAATTGGCAATCGGATTATTCCCTGGATCAACATTCTTCTCATGTTTACTTATTTGGTATATCCCTGTATACCTTTCCTTTCTAAAAAGATGTCTAACCTTTTTTTGAACAAATCTATTGTATCTGCCATCACAGTCTCCATGGGAAATTAATTCAACAATTTAATTGCTCTAACTGTATAGAACCCTTTTCTTTGTTGCTGGTGAAATCTCCTTTCCTCCAACCATAAGGGATGGCCCGAGTCTTTTGTACTGCCCGTGAGATGAATAGTTCTTTTGAAAGCTCCTTGTATTGTCCCCGAATATATTTGTATATAGTTATCATTACCCTCTTAGACACCTCTTTTCTAATGTAAATAAATCTAATTTATCTAGCCTCTCCTCATAAGTTAGATTGTCCATCCCCTTTATTAGTTTGGTGGCTCTTCTCTGCACTCTCTCTAGTTCCATAATATCTTTTCTTAGGAGTGGTGCCCACAATTGTACTCATATTCAAGGTGTTGTCTTACGAATGCTTTGTAAAGGGGCATAATTATATTTCCTCCCTTTCATCCATTGCCTGTTTAATGTAAGATAAGATGTTGTTTGCCTTTACAGCTTCTGCATGACTTTGGGCACTATTGCTAAGCCTGTTGTCTACAAACACTCCTAAATCCTTCTCCATCAAGGATTCCCCCAATATATCCCCATTTAATTTTTAAGTCGCCTGTTTATTCTTGCTTCCCAATTCATAACCTTACATTTATCTGTATTAAACCTCATCTGCCATTTACCTGCCCAAGTTTCCAGTCTCTAAGTCCTTCTGGAGAGAAATTACATCATGTTCTGATTCTACTACCTTACACAATTTAGTATCATCAGCAAAGATGGAAACTTTGCTCTCAATGCCAACCTCAAGGTCATTAATAAACAAGTTAAAAAGCAGGGGTCCCAGTACTGATCCCTGAGGTACTCCACTCACGACCTTAGCCCAACCTGAAAAAGTTCAATTTATGACAATCATCTGTTGTCTATCCTTCAACCAGTTTTCAATCCAGGTGCATATATTTTTACTGAGTCCAATTTGCTTTATTTTGTACACCAACCTCTTGTGTGGAACCATATCAAAAGCTTATGCAAAATCTAAGTAGACCACATCAACTGCATTACCCTGGTCTAAATTCCTTCCTACATACCTCCTCAAAGAAACAAATGAGGTTAGTTTGGCATGATCTATCCTTCATAAATCCATGCTGACTATTACTAATAATTTTGTTTTCCATTAGGTATTCCTGAATATTATCCCGTATTAAACCTTCAAGTAGTTTCCCCACTATTGAAGTCAGGCTTACAGGTCTGTAATTCCCCGGTTTTGATCTAGCTCCCTTTTTAAATATAGGCACCACATTTGCTTTACGCCAATCTTGTGGTACTGAGCCTGTGGAAATAGAGTCCTTGAATATTAAATGCAATGGTTTGACTATTACTGAACTTAACTGAAAACTCTTGGATGTATGCCATTGGTGCCAGGTGCCTTGTTTACTTTAATTTTTCAAGCTTATTATGAACTTCTTCCTCAGTTAACCAATTGTTCATTAATATGGAGGTTGTGGCTTCCTCCTGCGACACTACAATTGAAATTGATTCTTGCCTGGTAAACACAGAGGCAAAGAATTTGTTTAATACCTCTGCTTTTTCCTTATCTCCTATAATCTGCCTGCCCAACTCACACTCAAAGAGTCCTATATTTTCCTTTCTCATTTTTTTTTGTTATTAAGGTACTTAAAGTGATTGAACGTGCCATCCTTAGTCAGGACCAATGGTCAAAGGTTATTTGTCTGCCCTGAAAGAGGAGGATAGATGGTTCTCCAGGGGATCCTTCCAAATAGAGGGTTTCCAGAGAACCATGAGATTGGCCCATACTGATCAGTTCTCATCTTCTGATGATTTGGAATAAGGATGGGTATTCCTCAGAGTGACGGGATATGTATTCCTGATGACAGAAGCATTTCTACCACGAGTCCTGGTGGCAAGGAGACAAATCCAAATGCAGGGAGAGCAGATACCATGCAGACCCAGAGCTAAGGGAACCAAGTCCAGAACCTCCCTAGGATAGGGATGAGAGCTGTCTGGGGAAGATTCCCAAGTGCAATTGTGTAATTTGTCTCTTATTACTCGAAAGAAGATGTCGTTTAATGTGGAGCATAATCAAGGAAACACATAAAGCTCTTGTTTGTACGAATAAAGTTCATGGCACCTTCTAGCATACACACACAGCCAGCCTGGATGCCAGCACTCTGAGAAGGTAATTAGAGACACTGAGAACCATTGTATATAAGACTGCACTCTTTTTCAGCCGGGTAAAGAGGGGTTACACTAGAATGACTGCAACTTGGTGGATCACCTGTAAGATAGCAAGACAGGGGAAACCTGTTTACAAAGCCTGAGACAGCAATGAGGAGATTACTCAAACTAGCCTGAACTGGAGTTAATCTCCTCAGAAGGCTTGTTAGGGGCGTAAAAACCTTGAGAGACTCACTGCAAAGGGCTCTCTAATTCAGGGATACACCCTGGACCGCTGGAGAGATCACGCGGGGACTAATCTCTCTGATCCAGGATGGTCCTGGACCGCTGGAGAGAGAATCTTGCATGCATATGGACTTTAAAATCCCAACCCCAGCCAGGAGGAAACCGGGGCCTGAAGGTAACTGACCTCCACCCTGAATTTTTGTCTTTTGTTGTTGGTAAGGTGCTTAGCCCCCCAACCCACAGATAGGGTATTTACTGTCATATACTCAGCACTCCCTATAGGAGCTGGGTCTGCTTTTAGTTCCTTTAACACTATTTTTGCTGATTACAAGCTATTGATGTTATTAAAGTTGCGGCTAATAAAAGCCTATTTGATTTGTTATTAAACCCATCTGCTGTTCTACAAACCTCTGCACAAATCTCCTACAATGACATCCCGGGTAAAGACAACAAGCTGCTTGACATAGTCATAATAGCAACAAAAAAGGCACTTTCAACAAACTGTCTTAAACCCAAACCACCAACTGTCAAGCAAGTGAAGGAAATTGTTTCGGTTTCTAAGCAAGGAATGGATAGACTCCTTACTAGACAGAGGATAGGGCAGGTGCTTTTCTAGAAAAATGGAAAACCTTTATTCTTTAGCTACCAATTGAGGCAAGATAAACTATTTTGCAACCCTTTAAACAGACTAAGGCAGTGTTTCCCAACTCCAGTCATTAGGGAACCCCAACAGGTCAGGTCTTAAGGATATCCCTGCTCCAGCGCAGGTGGGTCAATCAGCGGCTCAGTCATTTTGACTGAGCCACCTGTGCTGGAGCAGGGATATCCTTAAGGCCTGACCTGTTGGGGTTCCCTGATGACTGGAGTTGGGAAACACTGGACTAAGGAATACTTGGCATGAAGCATGAATGGTAATTATTCAAAAATCTTACGTTATATTTCCAGCAATGTCAGGCTATCCTATATAAAGATATGTAAAGATCACACATGTATGGTGAAGATCAAACGCACAAAGTTTCTGATCTTCATATACCTTTATATAGGATGGGTCCTCCCAAATTCACACCTGAAGATCTGCCTAATTATGTAAAACCCTGATTCTTATTATCCCCTTTAAAGCTGCAGTTCAGTCAATATCCCGCATGTGTGTTTTTTTTAATAAATCAGTTCTGTAGTAAGAAAAAATACTTTTAGCATTTTCTGTTTTTAAAAAAACAACTTTTAAAGACCAATTTTCTTGTATTCTATTTTAACAGCCATTTGCTAAGGCACTGCCCCTTCATGTCCTGTCACAAGCCCTGGCACACCCCTTTGTCAGCCCTGCCCTCCCTCTAGCACATGTCAATGCAGGATTGCTCATGAATATTCATGAGCTTCCACTGACAGACAAGCAGAATATAAACAGATCCCTTCACTAATTATGTCACCAAATTTCGACCTATCAATACATGGAGAACGAATTGACCTGCAGCTATACAGTTCTTTAGGTAATTAGAGATTGCACACATAAAACTATTGAAGTAAAAAAAAAAAAAAAAGACTGAACTGCAGCTTTAACTTAGCTGTTAAAACCAGAAGAAGAAATTCTGCATTTTAGAAGGGCCTAGTCTAAGCCCGGACCTAAACACCATCGAAATGCTGTGACAGGACCTGAAGCGAGCTGTCCATGCAAGGAAGCCCTCAAATGTCACAGAGTTAAAGCAGTTCTGTAAGGAGGAATGGGCCAAGATTCCTCAAAACTGATGAGAGACTGACCAGCAGTTACAGGAAACACTTAGTTGAAGTTACTGCTGCTCAAGGAATACTGAATCTAAACGTTCACACATGGATATTGAAAATTGAATAATTTCAGGATAAATAAATGTTGAAAAAGTATCATGTGTTTGTGTCATTTGATTGCTCAAGTTATCTTTGTCTATTATTAGAACTTAGATTAAGATCTAGTAACATACTACTGCTTCACCTAGGACATAGTAGATCACCTCGATTCGCCGACCATGCCATTGGGAGGCAATCAAAATATTTACCACACCAAGGAGGTGGTTCCTTAAAGTGGACCAGCAACACTAAGCATGGCCGGCTGGGAATTTTGCGGGGCTCAGTGCATGCGGCTTTTGCAATGTCACATGGTCATGGCAATGCGGCGTCACATTGGCATGACAACACAGAGCCATGTGACATCTCGTTGCCATGACAAAGCGATGCCATGTGACATTGCGGCACCATAACAATGAGACGCCACAGGAGAAGATGCCGCTGAACAAGGTAAGAGGCACTTACAGAGGTCCCACGCTCTCCCCTGCAATCAGTTTAATTGTGGGGAAGGGCGCAGGGCCTCAGTAACCATGGGGCTCAGAGGAGTGGCACCAATGAAACTGCTATCAAGCCAACCCGGGGTCTAAGTGATGAAGGCTGGATCTGGAAGTAGACTGGAATAGCAGTCTGGGGCCTACCACAGCAACGTCTGATTGAGACACAGATGTGCTCCTCCGTTTCACAAGAACACTCCTTGCAAAGCTAGGCTAGCAGAGCCACTGCTAACACGAATATTCCAATATCACCCACACCCTACTCTCTTTTTGAACAAAGACTATTACCAGATCCAGATGGATCACTGCTGTGAATACCTGCCCCTCCTTTTTCCTCCTTACTAAAGTACCTTCTAATCCTCTGAAACCACACCCCACCCCCTGCCGCCGGTTCCCCATCACCCGCTAGAGCAAAAGCAGCAGCTGTATAGGCGCTGGGTGGTGCAGCTGATGACAGAGACACTGTTTCAAAGTTTGTTATGGGGTTCCACAACAGATTCCATCTAGGCCCTAGTCTGAAATCATTTGCCACCTGCGTCCATCTGCTGCTGCAGTTTTCACACAGCTCTTGAAACAACAGTTGTGCTTGGGTTGATGAAGCATCAGTAGTTACTGCTACAACTGAGAAACTAGAATCCTATGTGGATGATCTGCCTGCTACTGTCACTGGTGGCCCCGGCAGAGTCCCTGTCTCCAGAATTACAAAAGGCCAATCTTCATACTGACTTGCTCCCTCTAAAATAGACCTGCTACCAATGAGTGGATTTAGAGAAGGTGGAAGAACTACCGGCTTTAAGACCAACTCACCAAACACCTATTGCTTTAAGATTGACTGAAAAGTCGCAGCAGATGCCTCCTGACACAAGTACACCACAGGGTATGCGGCGACAGTACTACCACTGATGCTACTGGTACCAGGAGGGAAGGACTGTAGAGCATGCCTCGGCCTGGTGTGCGTACATATGCCATTTAGTTGTTGGAGGTGGGTGACAGGACTCAGCCAGGTTCTGGGCCCCTATGAGTTGTGGAGTGGGGAATGAAGAATGGCAGTGCCCAGGACTTAGCCACAGCCTGGGCCCTGGCGAGTTGAAGAGAGGGTGGGACGCCACAGGATGTAGTCATGGCTGCAACAAGCTTTGGAGTTTACATTTACATTGGAGAGCAGAAATAGGTGCTGGTTGCTTCCATTTGACCCTCCCCCCCCCCCCCCCCCTGGTATTCAGCTTTTGGATATCTTGTCCGTACCTTCTGGCCAAGACTCTGAGGCACTTGAGGGAAGAATGAATGAATGGAACACATGCTCTCACTCCTGGGCAATGACAAGGAGTATAGGGGTGTCCAGGACTCAGGCCTTGCGGGACTGAGTCATTGCCTGAGCCTTGGTGAGCTGAGTGTAAAAGGGAGGAAAAGCAGGGCACATGAGTCAACCATGGCTGCATCAGGGTTTCATTTAGTATATTACTGTATGCTTACGGATACAATTTGGGGGTGACCCGAGTTATTCGAGATTCGAGATAGATTTCCACTGTTATATATGTAGCCAGGTTCCCCCCTGTCATGGCTGACCCCCTCCTCCCTTTCGGCAGACGCTGTGTGCGAGGGAGTGAGGGGGGGCCGCGCGCGCGAAGGAGCGATCCCTGGTAGCTAGGGACGCGAGCGGCGAGCAGGCCGGTTGCCGGGGACGCGATCGGGCCGTCGCTAAGGCCGCGATCGCGTTGCTACCGGCTCGGGAAGCAGGGCGCCGCCATGTTAGGGCTGTTGCGCATGCGCAGTGCCCCAACCCAGCGCGGGAGGACCAGATAGCGCGCGCATGCGCGAGATGAGCATGCCAGCCCCCAGGGTGCATAGGGGCAGAGACACCTGACGCCAGGGAACCAATAGGGCTGAGGGATTTGCCTGGGGAGAGATTTGCTACATTTCGCGGGGTTTTGCAGCCACGCAGGCAGTCAGGATCCGGACCAGATAGGGGTAAGAGGTGGATGCAGGGGTCAGTGACCCTCTGCATTAGGCCAGCAGCCCCCAAGGTCCCAGTTAGGTCCTGAGTCATCTAGTAGCTTGTGGAGCTTAGGGACAGGCCCTAGATAGGGACTGCCCCATTTATTGGTTGAATAGACAGGGACACAGTGTTGAAGCCGTGCGGCCCTGTGAGGTGGGTTCTGGGCTCAGGACACCACCAAAGACCCTGCGACAAGGAGTGACATTGTTCGCGCTGGACATTCAACCCACGCGGTGTGGAGGACCACGTCGGATCGTGCGGATTTATATCGCGGTACCCGTGGCTGGAGCCCGGGCAGGTAACCTGCAACTCACGTGCACCAACCAGGCCTATCACCCAACATAGTGGCTGCGCAGTCACACATACACATGTACAGTGATATTTGACTTCGGGAGCACGAGACATTTGGGTGGGGGTTACTGGACACAGGGTGGGGTCACATTGTGGGTGGTTAGCGTCCGCCGTGACGCCTAGAGGTGATAGCGTCCGCCGTGACGCCTAGAGGTGATAGCGTCCGCCGTGACGCCTAGAGGTGGTAGCGTCCGCCGTGACGCCTAAAGGTGGTAGTGTCCGCCGTGACACCCAGTGTGGTTAGCGCCAGCCGTGGCGCATGATGAGGTTATGCTGTTATGATGTTATGATGTTACGTGATATGTGTGTTTCCATGCAGTAAAGCCAGTCCTGTTTTATATTCGGTAGTGTTGTGTGGTTGTTTCCTGTGAGGGCCTCCTCCCACTCCGTTGGGATCCCTCCCAGGTGGAGGCGTTGCACCTAGAGATGTATGATATGTATGTACCCCAGGTTCCCCAAGCGGAGGCTTAGGCTCCTGAGAGCCACACAGGTTGCACAGCCAGTAGTAGCGGCGGTATTCATAGGGAGCACCCGTTACATATAGAAATGTCTTAACATTTTTACTATGGTTTAGTCCAGTGGTTCTCCTCAAACATCTCCTCTTGGGCCACCAGCCTCTCTAGGTTGTAGGAATAACCAATGCACTTGCATACAGGTAAATGCACCTTATTTGCATATCCAAAGGATACTAATTGGTTATCCCAAAAACATGGTCCTGAGGAGAGTTGAGAATCAATGATTTAGTTGTTTTTAAGTATTACTTTTTATTGCAGTGTGTTTAATTTTAGGTGCCAGCAGTGGGTATAATTTGGTGGCATGCACATACATTTCCTGCAGGGTTCCGTATTAATATTATCCCATGGTCAGTCAGTCACCCACCGCACTTTTCTAGCTGCTTGCCAAGTTCTTCCATCTCCCATGCACAGTCATGGACTTAGATTCTGAGGATCTGCATTGGTTAATGATATCAAGGCTTGAGGCTTATTCGGTATATTACCTTGTGAAAAACCTTTGCTTATGGATTATAAAATGCAAACAGCGAGTGCTATGTAGATGTAAAAAGTATGTTGAGCAGTAATATGTATAGAATATGTAAGCAGGTGTATTGAATAAGTGTTTATGTATTTTATTTAGTATTTGATAAATAATAATAAAACTAATACATCCAGTGTGCTTGTTTGTATGTCACTACCCATGACATAGTTCAGAGTTGTAATAGCTGTGTTGGAGATATATAGATTCATTGTAGGTTGTGATACCTTTTAGTGGCCTAACATTAGGGCTATTCATACATAAAATTATAGTGTACAGAGTTTTTGAAACCTCAGAGGGATTCTTCACAGACAGTGTGAGACCTAACCCATAACTCTGAATTTACAAACATTCTTTTGTTTGAGACTAACATTTTTGGGGGCATAATGTATGTGTAATGAATATATACTGTATGATAAAGTGCTAGGATCTTACAAAAAGGCATGACATTGAATCTGGTGCTAAAGAGACCTCTAGTGGTTAATAGAATGAATGGAATTTTCATTGTCATAATAATATATTATATCACAGAAAACACAACCGAGGAAAATGCATTCAAACTGCCCAGTGTTTTGTATAAAGATACATTTGATTTGGTTGATGTTTTATTGTCTATTTATGTTCAGACTTTGAATATAAATGTGTGTTGTGGTCTTCATAAACATACTGTAATAAACACCAGCCTGGATGCTGTTTAATGAATT
Organism: Ascaphus truei; assembly: GCF_040206685.1. Lineage (NCBI taxonomy): Eukaryota > Metazoa > Chordata > Amphibia > Anura > Ascaphidae > Ascaphus > Ascaphus truei. The sequence continues at coordinate 285,482,394 of NC_134486.1, read as the reverse complement.
GCCTACCTGCGGATTTCCATTAACACTAAAACGCTGGTTAATTTGTATAGGTCTAGAAGGCTAAGGGACTTATTTACTTTTAATGAGCAGAAGGCTTCGTTTGTAGACGGTTCAATACTTCTGTGTTGAGGATGACTTGATTGTAGTGTTCTGGTTCACATGGAGAAACTCAATCTTAATTTAGCTTCAGGCAAAATCATCTTGAGAAGTCATTTAACAGCACAATCTGTACTGGAAATGTCTGGAGAGTGGGGGATTGACTTATTTCTCATTGACTAAATAAAGGGGTGGCATGCCCGCTCTGCATGCAGCAATGAGTGCAAATAGGTCACTATACTGAACGGTGAAAATAACATTTTCAACATCAATTGAAAACATAAACACAAAATGCTGTACTCCTTCACTCTCTGCTTTGTTAAATGTTGTGAGACATTTGCAGAAAGATGAATATCTCCCATTATTTATTTTAACACCTGATAGACTTTATAAGGAAACGGTACCATACTCTCACTATGATTCACTTATTTTGTTTATATTTGCAGCATACAAATATTTAAATGAAGCGTAGTGATTGTATTGTGCCTTTTTCTTATAAAGATTGCCTATCGAGGAGCAGAATATCGGTAAAATGCAGATATTCGTCTCTGTATTGTTCATGTACTTCTTAGGCCTTCATTATACCGGTGGCGGCCGCGCGTGCGCGCTCTCTCAGGGCGATGCGCTGCCCGAAACCTGTTCTGCAGGCGGGAGGCGACAGTTAGGCGTGCCGGGGGCGTGGCCATGACATCACATGAGCGGTTCGCCCTCATTGGTTGAACCGCTCACGTGATGCTGCCGGCGCTAGGGAAAATCAATTTCTTGGATCTGTGGTAAATTCAGGCGCTTGGCCACCTGGTTCATGCAAAACATGTATTTGTTTTGGCGGCGCGTGCCCGGACACTTTGCACGGCCTTAGGCTGCGGCCATAGTTTGTGGGCGACAGAGCTCAAGTAGGCGAGCGTGCCCCTCGTCTGAGCGTTCTCTACCCTCTGTTGACGAGTGCGACGGAGAGGCGTGGCCGTGACGTCACCAGTCTTGTTCGCCTTCACTGGCTCAAAAGGCTCACGTGACGCGGCCGCCGCGTGAACAATCAAATGGATTTATCTCCTCAAAATCCTGCCATGCCCATCACATTGCTCGCAGTATGGCCAGACTGGTGCACTTATATGAATTTGTTCGTGTTGTGCGTGCAGTCGCTTGCACTATGTCTGCAGCCTTAAGGGTAAGACAGAACTCTGATATATGCAAAGAAGGGGGACGGGTATGCACTACTACCCAGTAAATAGCTCAATTATGCACTATATAATAACCCATCATTCCTTTGTCCAAATAAAACGGACGATGCTCCCCTGGAGTATGCTAACAATGTATACAAAAAGAGTGGGGGGGGATCCTAAACACCATTGGTGGTCCCGGAAACTCCAAAGAATGGGGGCACTCCCAGGAATGTGGAAAAATGAACTCTGATATATATCTGCTACCCACAATTAATTCAAACTTATTTACTGTTATTTATTCGTATTTTAGTGTGTGAAGTACAATGCGCCGCACTTAATGGTTGCATTGTTGTTAAATGTAATAATAGTAGCAACCACTAAAACAGGATGAGAGGTACTGACATCTGACTTTTACTGACTGTAGGATCATTTCAACATAGCTGAAAGGGGTGGAGGCGTGGGGCTCCTCCTCTCCTCAATCTGCGTTTCCGAACCCTTCCTATTCCTCCCTGTAGACGGACGTTCACAGAGGTACACAATTGGAGACTTTATAAGGTGAAATTATAACGAGGCTTTATTGTGCCTTTTCCTTAACATCAGGAAACCATCCAAACAAGGGGGAAACACAGCTTCTATTCACTTGGGAGTGGTTCTAGTGAAATACTATGCAATTCACAACTCCCTTAGTTAAGCATGTCTCCCAGCTCCAAACACATAGCATGAAATGAACAGATATAAAAAGTCTTGTAATAAAAGTCTTATTTGTTCCTTGTAGTTTGGAGGGAAAATCTTCTCTGTCCCTGGTTGCTACCTTTTCTTCAGGGTTTGTCAGCATTCAGGTTTAGAAGTTTCCCCTGTGTCTTGGAAGCAGCTCTGCTGTGTCTTCTGGCAGAGCTCAAGACATGGTCAGCTCCAGAGATCTGTGTTCTCTTGGTCAGTCTCTCCTGGGAGACTCAAAAACCTCTGCTCTGTCTCCAAAGTTCAGCTCACACGTGAGCTAAGGAGTCACTTCCTGTCTCAAAGGCAGGCTTTTTCTAAGCCATCTAAATCAGGCAGGTGGTGTTAGTTAATTGCCTACCAGCAGTTAACCACCACACTGCTGGATTAGAGGCACATTTGTGAACAGGGATAAGTCCCCTGTTACATACCTCCCCTGTTTGTGGGAAACTCGGGCTTGCCACGGCCAAAGCCCATCCTTCCACTCTCATTCTAGATATCTCTGTGACTTGAATGAGAGTGGATGGAGGAAGAGAACCCTCAGTCCTGCTGGGGTTGGAGCCCTTTCTCCAGTTTATTTGTGTCTCCTCCCGAAGGTGCTTGAGATCAGCACCCCTCAGTCGCTCGAGGAGGACTTTTTCTAAGTATAGTCTTTTTGCTACGTGCGCGGTCATGAGATTTCCCTTGCGTCAGGTGCTCGTCTTATTGTAGGCAGACTGGATAGCAGCAGTTGCAGAGCGTTTAAAAACAGCCCTTTGAGTTTTCTGCTCTTGAAGCTGCCTCTCTGCCCTTTCCCCACTCAATGGGGTTGCCATTTCAGCCTCTTTGGGGTTAAGTTGCAATTCCACACCCACTTCCAGAGAATGTCCCATCTTTTCAGCTTCATCAGCTAAGGATTCTTCTGGTTTTGATTCAGCACGTGTACCTTCTTTTGTTGCCTGTTGGGTGGCTGAAGGTTTTGCTAGTGCTTGTTTAGGTGGTTCAAATTTTGCAACCTTGTCTTTCAGATGAGCGGTGTTCCCAGCTCTCACTGTACCCTTGCCTTCATGGGTTTTTGAGGCTGTGGGATACTGACGCTTAGTCAGGGTCAATACTTGTCCTTGTAGGACTGTAATCCCATCCGCGAGAGATCCCTGTTTTTTGAGTGCGTCTTGCAAGTCTCTTCTCAGGGAATATATCTGCACGCTTTGCTTTCTCTGAGCTTGCTTCCACATTTTTATTGCATTGTGAAGCACTATGAATTTTTTTACTTGGGCCACAGTTACTTGTTTCAGTTTCTGGACCTTCTTGTGCTCCCTTTTGTGCCGCGTCGCCTGGGTTCTAAGCTTGGCTTTTAGCGTTGCTTTGGTGATGCTCAGGGTAGCCTTCAGTTTCTCATGCTGCTTTGCGGGGACATACTGGGTCATCAGACGTTCCTGCCGCACTTGAATTTCTTTAACAGCCTGCAGATTGTCGTCCTGCAGAGTTCGCTGCTTCTCCTCGGCCTTCTCGAAGTGCGTACACAGACCTTGCAGTTGGTTCTGCAGTCGGTACTCTGCTTCAAACTTCTCACCTTCCAAAAGTCTATTTATTTCTTTAAGCTCGTGCAGCTTTCCATTTTTTTCCTTGATGTCGTTTGTCAAATTAAAATTTTCTTCTTTGAGTTTACGTTTTTTCTTTGTAATCTTAAATGTTCTCCTTTTTCAGTCTCTGTACTATTCAGGGCCTCTTTGCAGTCCTCCTTCCATTTACGCACATCTGCTTTGAGACTGACAGTCTCCTGGCGTGAGACATCCTTCTCTAGGTTGAGGGTCTGAAGCTCCTTCTGGGAGACTTGGAGATTTGTATTAAGATTGGCAATCGTTTCTTTAGAAATGTCCAGCTCCTCAGTGAGACTGTGTAGTTCCTTTCTGGAAACTTCCAGGTCTGTGCGGCAGCTGTTGGTCTCATGATGTGAGGCATCCAGTGCTCTGCGGAGTGTCTGAACCTCTTTCTGAGATACGTCCACCTCTATCCGGACACTGTTGACCTCCTGTTGTGAGGCATTCAGCTCTATGCGAAGAGTGTGAACCTCTTGCTGGAAGACTGTCATCTGCTTCAGTGCCTCCTCATACTTCCGCTTTAGCGTAGCCACCATTTTATCAGATTGGCTCTGCTTTTCATCCATGGCGGAAATAGTAGCATTTGCAGTATCTAGCTCAGTCTTGAGATCGTCCAATTCTGTCCCAGATTCAGAGTACATAGCGAGCACCATCATCTGTAACTCAGCATTATCTGCTCTCTCATGTTTCAATTGTTCTCGAAGTAGATCACAGTCACGCCTGGCAATTTTCAGGGCGTCTTCAGGGCTGGTCAAGGGATCGTCACTCACTGGTTCCGGCTCCGCTTCCCTGGGATGACTGGTTGAGGGTTCCTCACTGTTGGCACCGGACAGACACTTCTTTGGGGTACACGATTTCTGCCTTGGGCCCTCTGGATATTCGGTTATCCGCGGGACGAATTCTCCATTTTCTCTAGGCTGCAGGGCAACTCGGTCCCCCTTTTCCTCCACAGGATCTGCGGACGTGTCTGTTCCTTCCACGGTAAGGGAAGAACCGCTTTTCTTTTTCCGCCTTTTTGTTTTGGATGACTCCGTCCCATCAGGAATACTGGGGTCTCCTTTATTTAAAATTTTAGCAGCGTCACTGGATCCACCCGGCTTTTCTTGCAACTGTAATAGCTGACTGAAATATTTGGTGATCCACTGCTCCCGCTCTGTCATATTCGTCATCAAAGGGAGCGGTCTTTTCTGTTCGTGCCGAGTTCAGGCACCCCCACCATCCTTGGGGTGTTTTGTGGGTGTGACTCAGTTCGGGTTCCCCGTAAGAGATGTCTTCCTCTTTATTGGACTGGAAGGGCCACTCTTCCATGGGGTAGGGTTCATTACAGGAACGCTGCATCTTGTCCTCCATTTTTAGGCTATCAGGTTTAATTTTCTTCCTGACCTCAGGAGGTGCTATCGCAGCTGTTGCCACTGTATTTGCTAGAACCCCCAATTGTCTTAGTCCTACAGGTGGGCATATTTTGCTTGTAGAGGTCGTAGCTCTCACAGGCATCTCTGTAGACTTTTCTTTCTTGGGTAATTTTTTACAATATCAGCAGTATTGTGCATGCATTTTCTCTTATCAGGTATACAAGATGTGCAGTTGCTAGGTAAAAATGTCTATTTGCTTTACACCATTTACTTGCTAGGTGTAATCTCTCATTAGGTATGCTGAATGGGTAGTTGCTAGGAAAAAACTTCTGTTTGCTTTACACCATTTACTTGCTAGGTACAATCCCTCCGCTTCAGCAACAGAATTTGGTTTTCTGCTTGAGTTCAGAAATTTTCAGTCTCATCTTTGGGTATTATGGCATTCGCACTTCACACTTTGGGTGTCTGTTTTGCTCCCAAGATATATATAGGCAGACTTTTTTACTTGCAGAAAAAAAACATTCTTTGCAGTGGACTATTTCTTTCATTCCCGGCAGGGTGACTCAACACTCAGCAATTGGCTTTGAAATACCTTTTACACAGTTCAGCAATCCCTTTTTCCCCTATAGGGTAATTTTACACTCAGCATTTGTTTGCTAAAAATTCCCCTGCTTCAGCACAGTCTTGTATCAATTTTCACACTTTTCTGCATATACTCCATTCACAGCTGGTAGCCCTATGCGGTGTGGCAACCTTTATTTGCAAAATCAGTACCACTCGTGGGTCACCATCTGTATTCACTGCTTCAGCGAAACTTTTGAAAACAACAAACACCTATCCCTTTTTAAGGGCTGACTCACTTCTTGAACCCTGACTATGGGTGGAAGGCAAAACCCCTATTTCAATGACCATATTACACTTTGTGATAGGCAAATGAGGTTTAGCTGCTTCAGCAGTCTCTCTCCTCTTGGGATTGGGGAAAAGAGTCCATCTGTGGTTTTGTAAGTTTCAGTGCAGTGTAAGTTTCAGTGGTGTGTATCACTTTAACTCTGGTCTCTGCTGCATGAGAGTTTTTATTTTTTATTTTTTTTTTTAAAAGTTGCTCAGACTGTTTATAGGCAAAAAGCATAAAAAAAAATTCACATAAAAAATCTCCAGTCCTTTTTAACTTCAAAGACACCTCTCATCCCACTTCTGACACCATATGTAGACGGACGTTCACAGAGGTACACAATTGGAGACTTTATAAGGTGAAATTATAACGAGGCTTTATTGTGCCTTTTCCTTAACATCAGGAAACCATCCAAACAAGGGGGAAATACAGCTTCTATTCACTTGGGAGTGGTTCTAGTGAAATACTATGCAATTCACAACTCCCTTAGTTAAGCATGTCTCCCAGCCCCAAACACATAGCATGAAATGAACAGATATAAAAAGTCTTGTAATAAAAGTCTTATCTGTTCCTTGTAGTTTGGAGAGAAAATCTTCTCTGTCCCTGGTTGCTACCTTTTCTTCAGGGTTTGTCAGCATTCAGGTTTAGAAGTTTCCCCTGTGTATTGGAAGCAGCTCTGCTGTGTCTTCTGGCAGAGCTCAAGACATGGTCAGCTCCAGAGATCTGTGTTCTCTTGGTCAGTCCCTCCTGGGAGACTCAAGAACCTCTGCTCTGTCTCCAAAGTTCAGCTCACACGTGAGCTAAGGAGTCACTTCCTGTCTCAAAGGCAGGCTTTTTCTAAGCCATCTAAATCAGGCAGGTGGTGTTAGTTAATTGCCTACCAGCAGTTAACCACCACACTGCTGGATTAGAGGCACATTTGTGAACAGGGATAAGTCCCCTGTTACATACCTCCCCTGTTTGTGGGAAGCTCGGGCTTGCCACGGCCAAAGCCCATCCTTCCACTCTCATTCTAGATATCTCTGTGACTTGAATGAGAGTGGATGGAGGAAGAGAACCCTCAGTCCCGCTGGGATTGGAGCCCTTTCTCCAGTTTATTCGTGTCTCCTCCCGAAGGTGCTTGAGATCAGCACCCCTCAGTCGCTCGAGGAGGACTTTTTCTAAGTATAGTCTTTTTGCTACGTGCGCGGTCATGAGATTTCCCTTGCGTCGGGTGCTCGTCTTATTGTAGGCAGACTGTATGGCAGCAGTTGCAGAGCGTTTAAAAACAGCCCTTTGAGTTTTCTGCTCTTGAAGCTGCCTCTCTGCCCTTTCCCCACTCAATGGGGTTGCCATTTCAGCCTCTTTGAGATTAAGTTGCAATTCCACACCCACTTCCAGAGAATGTCCCATCTTTTCAGCTTCATCAGCTAAGGATTCTTCTGGTTTTGATTCAGCACGTGTACCTTCTTATGTTGCCTGTTGGGTGGCTGAAGGTTTTGCTAGTGCTTGTTTAGGTGGTTCAAATTTTGCAACCTTGTCTTTCAGATGAGCGGTATTCCCAGCTCTCACTGTACCCTTGCCTTCATGGGTTTTTGAGGCTGTGGGATACTGACGCTTAGTCAGGGTCAATACTTGTCCTTGTAGAACTGTAATCCCATCCGCGAGAGATCCCTGTTTTTTGAGTGCGTCTTGCAAGTCTCTTCTCAGGGAATATATCTGCACGCTTTGCTTTCTCTGAGCTTGCCTACCAGCAGTTAACCATCACACTGCTGGATTAGAGGCACATTTGTGAACAGGGATAAGTCCCCTGTTACACTCCCTATCTTGCTTTTCCTTCTTTTCAGGTTCACACTGCCGGGCCCGCCAACAGGGGGGGGACAGCCGGTGTTGGTGTCCTGGGCCCACTGGCTGGGGGGGCCTGGCCGACGCTGCACATTTCTCTGGCCTGTGGCCAGGCCCTGCTGCCGGGCCCCGGCTCTCAGCTGCCTGCATGACCTTTGTCCCACGGCGCCAGCTTCCATTGCTGGCGCGGGACCGTGTTCTGACGTCAGTGTGCCGGAAGTAAACTTGGCCCAGCTTCCGGTGCGCCACGCGCTGACATCAACGTGCCGGCAGTGGAAGCTTGGCGCCATGGGACAAAGGTCATGCAGGCAGCTGGTAGCCGGGGCCAGGCCGCGACTCAAGGCAGGGGCTGGCCGCAGGCCGAGGGAAATGTGCAGCGCTGGCCAGGCCCCCCCCAACCAGCAGACCCCCTCCCCAGCAGACAGACTCCCTTCCCACAGTCAGCACCCCCCCAGCCAGCAGACCCCTCCCCCCAGACAGCACCTCCCCCCCCAGCCAGCGGACACCCGCCCTGACTCGTTAAGTGTGTATTTTTATATGTCTTGGGTGGACTTGGGGGTTATTTTTATATGTATTTGGGGGGGGACTTGGGGTGTGTGTGTGTGTGTGTATGTATGTATATATATATATATATATATATATATATCAATCAGAACAGATGGCACTCCAAGCAAATAAGTCAATGGACAAGGTGCATGCTTCATAGAGTAAGTATAGGTAACAGCTGCTATCACCAAAGTGACAGCAAAGAAACAGCACTCAAATATCATCAAAGCAAAAAGTGTATAGACAAAACACATCTGCACAAAGATAACCAACGTTTCGGTCCTCTAAGGACCGTGTGATGTGTTCCCTCACTTTGATAAAGTTGCATTTGTTGCGACGAAACGCGTCAGGGACGTACCTTGCGACATTACGTCATCACGTTATGTGTATCCTTTACGGCCGAGGAGCACATGGAATTATATGAAGGCTAACTCTGTGTTACGCCGGTGCTGCCCGCAGACCAGACCCGTTCCTTTCACTGAGGTGAGGAACGTATAGAAGCACGCACCCGCAGCAAAGGGAGCGTGTCCGGAGTGTGGTGATTTGGCGTTGCCAGGCCAGGTGTTATTTAGCTAGCAATACTTGCCGGTACCGGTGTAGAAATGCCGTTGTCGTTGCCGTTAGCCAAAGTCTGGGATTGGAGAATTCCGGAAGGTCGTTTGTCCAAGCAGGGGTCGAGAGCCAGAGAGAGACGTCCGCCAAGCCAAGTCGTAACCTGAGAGAATAAGAGAGAAAACGCCAGAGTAGTAATCCAAGTGAAAACTATGTCGAGCAATGAATGATAGGAAGGACTGGCATTATAAAGTGTGGCTGACCAATGAGAAGTGAAGGCAGACCTGGAGGACTGCGTGGAGCCATCCTGGATAGGTTTCCTTGATTGGCAGGCAGGTGAGGACTCTTGTCTTGACAGGAGATCTTATTCCTGTGTTGGGGGCGGGTCTTCACTGCCAGAGCAGTGAATAAATTAACTTCGCCCGGCGCGCGCTGTTCAGGCGCGCGCCCGGGCAACATGGCGGCCGCGTGAGGTACTGCTGGGAGACGGGGATGCCGAGGACGACGGGGAACACCCAGAACCGCCGGAGGTGAGTGGCGCTGGCGAGGGACGCGCGCCACGGCAGCAGGGGTGATTATAGGAGCAGAGGAACCAGGGCGCGGACGCCGCGATCCCTGATTCCTCACAGTACCCCCCCCCCCTCAGGATCGGCCTCAGGACGATCCTTCCATGGTTTTGATGGAAACTTCTCTCGGAAGCGTTTGAGGAGTCCTGGAGCATGAATATCTTTCAGGGGTACCCATGACCTCTCTTCGGGTCCAAAACCTCTCCAGTGTACCAAAAAGTGGACTTTACCTCTTGAAAGACGGCAATCCAGTAAAGCTTGAATCTCGTATTCTTCGTTACCCTGTACCATCACCGGATCTGGTTTAGAAGTGTGGTCCAGAAAGAGGCTACTGGAGATGAATGGTTTGAGAAGCGAGGTGTGAAAGACATTCGGAATTCTCATGCTTTGAGGAAGTTGGAGTCGGAAGGAAACCGGATTTACCTGCTCCAAGATGGAAAAAGGACCCAGAAACCTAGGAGCCAATTTGATGGAAGGAGTTTTGAGATGGATGTTCTTGGATGATAGCCAAACCTTGTCTCCGATCTTGTAATTAGGTGCCGGACGACGGTGACGATCAGCCTGGTTCTTGGAAGACAATGATGCTTTTTGTAGTGCGGATTGGATTCTGAACCAAGAGTCCTGTAAGAGGGCAATGTGCTCGTCTACGGCTGGTATTCCAGAGGAATTTTTAGAAATAGGTAGACGAGCCGGATGGAATCCATAGTTGATGAAGAAGGGGGTCTCGCGGGTAGACTCATTCCTGGAAGAATTAAAGGCGAACTCAGCCCAGATAAGTAATTCTGCCCAGTCATCCTGAGAATTCGAGACGAAGCACCTTAAGTATTTCTCGAGGGATTGATTAACTCTCTCAGTCTGTCCGTTAGATTGAGGGTGATAACCAGAAGAGAAGGAAGATGAGATACCCAGTCTCTTGGTGAAATTTCTCCAGAACTTGGAGACGAACTGTGAACCCCGATCAGACACGATGGATATGGGAATCCCATGGATCCGCAAAATCTCTTTGGAGAAAATATCAGCTAGGGCGGGTGAGGAGGGTAAACCTTTGAGAGGAATAAAGTGTGCCATCTTGGAAAACCGATCCACTACCACAAGAATGGTATTCATGCCATTCGACTTTGGCAACTCCACAATAAAATCCATCGATATGTGGGACCAGGGACGTTCCGGAATAGGTAAAGGTAAGAGGAGACCCTGCGGTTTCTGACGAGGAGTCTTGTTCCATGCACATACCGGACAAGACCGAGTAAATTCAAAAATGGTCTTTACCATATTGGGCCACCAGAAAGTGCGACGGATGAGGTCCAACGTCTTCTTGAATCCAGGATGTCCCGCCGAACGGGCGGCATGTCCCCAATCCAGTATTTCAGGAATGAATTTGGGTTCCACGTACAAGGAATCTTTAGGAACAACCAGACCGATCGGGAGATTCTCTTGAGATTTGATGATCCTCTCCAGATTCTTGAATGCTACAGCTGCTAAGATTCTTTGTTTAGGAAGGATGGACTCGGTGGTTTTTTCCGATCTCTCTTCCGAAGAGTATTGCCGGGAGAGAGCTTCCGCTTTGACGTTTTTAGTGCCAGGAATATATGAGAGCACAAAATTAAATCTAGAAAAAAAAAGCGACCAGCGAGCTTGGCGGGGACCTAAACGACGGGCATTCTCAATATACAATAAGTTTTTATGGTCCGTGAGAATAGTGAATGGCTCTTTAGACCCCTCCAGAAGATATCTCCATTCTTGAAGAGCCAACTTGACGGCCAGAAGTTCCCTATTGCCCACGTCATAATTTCTCTCTGCAGAGGAGAATTTTTTGGAGAAAAACCCGCAAGGATGAAGTTTATCCTGGGAAGAAAATTTCTGCGACAGAACCGCCCCAGCCCCACAGTCTGAAGCGTCAACCTCTAAGGTGAAGGGGAAATTCGTGTTAGGGTGTCGAAGGATGGGAGCAGAGACGAAAGTTTGTTTCAGTGTCTCGAATGCCGTGACAGCCTCTGGAGACCAAGATGAAGGGTCTGCACCTTTTTTGTTCAGTGCCGTGATAGGAGCGACAATGGTAGAAAAGTTGCGGATAAACTTCCGGTAATAGTTAGAAAAACCGTTGAATAGATTTGAGGGAATTGGGTTGTGGCCAATCCACGACGGCCTTTAGCTTTTCTGGATCCATGGCCAAGCCTTTGTTGGAGATGATGTATCCGAGAAAGGAAGTGGTAGACTGATGAAAAATGCATTTCTCCATTTTAGCAAACAACCGGTTCTCTCGGAGGCGTGAAAGCACAAACTTCGTATGGATGATATGATCCTGTAAGTTTTGAGATAAATAAGGATGTCATCCAGGTATACAATGACAAATCGATTAAGAACGTCCCGAAAGATGTCATTGATGAAGTCCTGAAAAACTGCCGGTGTGTTGCATAACCCGAAGGGCATCACTAGATATTCGTAGTGTCCGCTACGGGTGTTGAAGGCAGTCTTCCATTCATCGCCCTCCCGGATGCGGATGAGGTTGTATGCCCCACGAAGATCCAGTTTAGTAAAGAGATTGGCCCCCTGAAGTCTATCAAAGAGTTCGGAAATGAGTGGGAGTGGATAACGATTCTTCACCGTGATATGGTTCAGACCCCAGTAATCAATACATGGTCTGAGGGTACCATCTTTCTTTTTGACAAAGAAGAATCCAGCCCCCGCAGGAGAATTGGAATGACGTATGAAGCCCCGCTTAAGATTCTCACGAATATATTCGTCCATAGCTTCGGTCTCGGGCAACGAGAGAGGATAAGATTTGGCTTTAGGCAAGGTATAACCAGGTACCAGATCAATCGGACAATCGTAGGAACGATGAGGAGGTAGAAGTTCAGACTGTGTCTTGTGGGCTCGACATAATGTTACGCCGGTGCTGCCCGCAGACCAGACCCGTTCCTTTCACTGAGGTGAGGAACGTATAGAAGCACGCACCCGCAGCAAAGGGAGCGTGTCCGGAGTGTGGTGATTTGGCGTTGCCAGGCCAGGTGTTATTTAGCTAGCAATACTTGCCGGTACCGGTGTAGAAATGCCGTTGTCGTTGCCGTTAGCCAAAGTCTGGGATTGGAGAATTCCGGAAGGTCGTTTGTCCAAGCAGGGGTCGAGAGCCAGAGAGAGACGTCCGCCAAGCCAAGTCGTAACCTGAGAGAATAAGAGAGAAAACGCCAGAGTAGTAATCCAAGTGAAAACTATGTCGAGCAATGAATGATAGGAAGGACTGGCATTATAAAGTGTGGCTGACCAATGAGAAGTGAAGGCAGACCTGGAGGACTGCGTGGAGCCATCCTGGATAGGTTTCCTTGATTGGCAGGCAGGTGAGGACTCTTGTCTTGACAGGAGATCTTATTCCTGTGTTGGGGGCGGGTCTTCACTGCCAGAGCAGTGAATAAATTAACTTCGCCCGGCGCGCTTGTTCAGGCGCGCGCCCGGGCAACATGGCGGCCGCGTGAGGTACTGCTGGGAGACAGGGATGCCGAGGACGACGGAGAACCCCCAGAACCGCCGGAGGTGAGTGGCGCTGGCGAGGGACGCGCGCCACGGCAGCAGGGGTGAATATAGGAGCAGAGGAACCAGGGAGCGGACGCCGCGATCCCTGATTCCTCACACTCTGATACCAGACTGTTCTGGAGGATATTGAGTGAACCGGAGACACAGTACTGCTTGGGAGATTGATTCCTGTTGTTCGTGGACTCCACATTTGCTGCGTTTTGGACCTGCCTGGTGGTGATTATTAATCACATACTGCCTAATTTTATCTTGTACATTGTGAGTCTTTTTAATCCCCCCACCCATCCTTCCCTACATTAAATGTTACAGTATCACACTATGGGGCGTGCGCTCTCTGTTTTGTTTTTCTCATACTGTCGCGGCCAAGTTTATTCGAGCATTTGCCCGGTCTCGGCCGTGACAGTAACCGGGCGCGCGCCGGGGTGTCCCGGGCGCGCGCCAAAGCCTCGGAGGAGCGGCCCTCCGATTGGGGCTTCCCCCTCCCCTCTCCGGGTCCGCCGGGTCCCCCGGAACCCCCCACCCCCCACCGCCGTCCCCCACATCGCGGGACACCAGGGCTCCCTCGGGGAGCCCTGGGCACGCGCGCAGGGGGCGCAGGCACCCGATGAAGCGTGACCGCGCATCGGTGACGCGCGGCACGCCGAGGGGATTCGGCTAGCAAGCCGGGACATCTCCCGGCTTGCGGAACTAGCCGAGTTCAAATAAAATGTGTCGCCTCTGTATATATACATACATACACACACGCACACATACAAATACCCCCAAGCCCCCCTCCCAATACATATAAAAATACCCCCCAAGCCCCCCCAATACATATAAAAATACCCCACGCCCCCCCAATACATATAAAAATATCCCCAAGCCCCCCATACATATAAAAATAACCCCAATACATATAAAAATACCCCCAAGTCTCCTTTTTCTGCTTAAAATGCTTGTCCTGGGCCCCACGATTTCTGTTGGCAGCCCTGCACACTGCCCAATTTTTTTCTGCTCTACTTTCCACGTGACAATCACCTATCGCCCATCTACTTCTACTCATCCCCCTTCTGTCTTTCTCTCTGACTTTGAATCCTGGCTTTCCATCTTTCTCTCCTCTGAATCCCCTTCTCTTCTCCTTGGGGACTTCAACTGCTATATTGATGACCCAACTCTCCCATGGGCTTCCCATGTTCTCTCTCTAACCTCTTATTTTGGCCTTCACCAATGGACTGCAGCCAGCACCCACAAGAATGGTGTAACAGGGACTTACCACTGTTTGAGGGAAACTGCCTCTAAACCCAGCAGTGTGCTGGTTAGTTACACACAAGAAATCAACCAGACTCCACCTGACTGATTAGGACTTTTAGAAAAAGCCTGCTCTGAGAAACAGGAAGGAGATTCCTTAGCTCACAGGGGAGCTGACATAAGGAAAAGGAGGGCTGTGTCCTGGGAGCAAGACAAAAAGGGACCTGACCTCTATGCCTGGACCCTCCAGCAGACACCTACCCGGACACCACTGACGTGAAGGGCCACCTGTGTTAAGGTTCTCCTGAGACTTTGGGGGGGGGGGGGGCAAGAGAGGCACTGGGGAAGTAAGTTCGCCCTTACACAGGGATAGGTGTTTATTGTTTTATGTATATTTCTGTTTGCGGCATTGTTTAGAGGAACAGGCAATGAAGCCTTATTTTAATTTCACCTTAAAAACGGTCTCCATTGCATAGCTCTGCACACATCTCCTACATATGGTGCCAAAAGTTGGGATGAGAGGTGGCCCTTGAAGTTCAAAGGGGCCCCGGAGACTGTCTGTGAAATTTATTGTGCTCTTGCCTGCATAAGTTCCTGCAACAGTCAGAGCAACAAAACACGTGCAGAAGTGACCAGAATTAAAGGGCTACACATCCAGGCAGGAAAACTACACTGCACTGGAGAAAGCCACAAAGCCACAGGTGACTGGGAGGACTGCAACAGACGGTGACCCACACAAGGGACTGATGCTGTGACCAGAGTCTGGTCTGTGTCCACTGGTGAAAGAAAAGAAAAAACAAACCCCATGGGATTTTAAAATGACCGCCCAGCTGAAGTCAAATACAGACTCTGCAAGAATGGGGAAGAAAATGTGTTCCTGGTGTGAAGCCACACGTGTCCAGCCACATGGAGCAGTGTCCCTTCAGGCCTTATTCGGATGATGAGGATAATCCCTATTTGGCCCTAGAAAAAGTGCAACAGCCAGAGGAATATTTTTTTCAACGAGCCAAGGAACTGCCTTAATGTGCATCTTTAAAGCTCAATAACGTAATGTTAAGTCCAGAATTCGGACAGAAAGAGCATTGTATTAACTATAACAGCTGTAAGTAATTGTGAAATGCAAAAGGCGCACCCTCTAACAGCGCCTATCCACACAGGTGCGTTAAGCTTAACACAGAGATTTAAAGTGATATTAGTTAAATCACACCTAGAGGTGGCGTTACTCCCATACAGATGAAGGGAATGGAAAACAAAGAACTACCTTGCTGATGCACGGTGAATAAAAGGTTAACTCAAGTGCGTGCCCATAAAAATGATATATTGGTTCCAAAATATAAAACAACTACATGGAAGGGGTCCAAAGGGCCCCTCACCAACGCATTTCGACCATTAGTCTTTCTCAAGGTGTCTACAAGATTACTTACCTGGCGACTTTTGTACCCTCAGTGCACGCCATCTCCACCCTCCAAATCACTTCCGGGAGTGACGCGGGGTTGGTGACATCATCGCGCACTGACGGAACATCAACACAATATGAAAACTTTATTTCAATTTTGCAAAACAAACAACAACAAAGTCGCCAAGCAAAGGAAAACATTGTTCATTTCTGAGACACCTATGCGATCTATAATACAAATAAAAATACAAACATAACATTAATAATAAAAGAATCCATATGTTTATGCAGACAAAGATCGAATGGTGTCTGTTTCTAACCATTTTTTTAATGTATAATTTTGGTTAAAGAAAAACATATTGAAACCATTAAAAAGTAGTTTAAACAACACTTGTTCTTGTAGAGACTCTACAGAGTTTTATATAACCAATTGCAAGTGATATGGGGGGTGACGTTCTTTAAAGGTGTTAACATAAATTGATCCTAGGATAACTATATACAACCCCCAAAGAATAGATTTTTCCTGTGATAATACATACACTGCACATAAATACTAAAGAAAAATAAACAAATAAATGAGTTTTATATTTTGGAACCAATAAATCATTTTTTTATGGGCACGCACTTGAGTTAACCTTTTATTCACAGTGCATCAGCAAGGTAGTGCTTTGTTTTCCATTCCCTTCATCTGTAAGCTGTTGAAAACGGAGGCACACGGATATCCTGAAGGACTGACATCGAATTATACCCCACCAAAACGTGAGTTACTATACTCTAGTTTACTTATTGTTTGCATATCCACTCCGATGCCATTGTAACTGGACACCAGGGGTGTGGATTCTCACCGCAGTGCAAGTGGAATCCTGGCCAGCTATTCGGAAACACTGTGGAGTTATATATATGCTATCTCAGTGATAAGGTGGGGTATATCATCTTGTTTATGGAGGATATCAAAGCTATGCATTAATGTTATAACTTATAAATGCTTAAAGACTGCGCATTGATTTGTCTGGAGTTTGGAGCATCACACAGCTATCTGTAATTTACTCCCTTACAGACCCAGAAATGAGAATAGGGAGAATCATCTCTTTCCCTCTCCCTTTCTATCCAGCAAAACTCATGTCAGGGTCAGGATGGGAGTAGCGCCACCTTTAGGCAACACATGTGTAACGCTTTGTTATTTGAAGCTAACGCAATGTTGTACTAACGAAACATGATGTTAAACCTATGACAATGTTCTATATGTAAGGATGTGCATATATATCTAAAGGTTCCGCGCTGTCAATCACAAAGGTAGCGCCATATTAGTCATTCTGTCAGTAAGGTCACTGTGTACAAGTGGGCTGCGCATGCGCGAGAGAAGCGCGCGAAGGGTAACCAATCTGTGGGAACTTTGGGGGCTTGAACTCTGAACTCCGAACTGCGAGAGAGTCAGCTGAGGCTGAGAACCAATCGGGTGCGAGACTCTGGATAGAGGAACCGGATGCGTGTGGGCGGTGGGTCAGAGCAGAGAGGGAGGTGAAGGAGGAGGTTGGCGGAACCTCGTGTGCGCGAGCGGAGGGTCAGTGACCCGTCCGCTTAGGTGAAAGGTATTCCCCCGGCCCGAGGAGTATTCCCCTGTCATCGTAGGGTGCTGTTTTATAAGGACGGCCTTAGTTGGTAGGGACATTTCCCATTAGTGTGATTTGGCTGCGGAGCTACGGCCGCCATCTTGGATTGGATACAGACGGCGTTGCAGCAAGGAGTGACGGCGAAAGGCTGGAGCAACGCTAGGACCCTGCGTGGAGTGTGATGGTCATCGCAGTGACCGGGAGGTATCATCTTTTATAAGTGCACCTACACCGGTCACCAGGCGCTGATCCCGCCTCCCACTAACTAATTGGGGCCCACTGTGCAAATCCTATGGTACCATACCTATACTGGTTATAAGACATACTCCTAGGGAGAGTGGCAGAGCCACCTATGTACAGGACATTAACCCTAATAAGGTGTGGCCGAGCCACGGTGTGTGTGTGTGTAATGTTATATGTTTATTCTGCAGATCATTTGTTCTTTATGCATGATATATAAAAGGTTGCTGTTGCATAATGCTGTTGTGATGTTCTTGCTCAGGGTAAAATCTCTATCATGGGGATCCTGGGCAAGTGGAGGCGCTGCACCGCGATTAATAAAGGTATGACCCCAGGCTCCCAAATAGCGGAGGCTCAGAGCTCCTGAGGACACAGGTACATGCACCACAGTAGTCCTTATTGCAGGCGTTTACAAAAAGGGCTACATATATATGAGGGGTGTGCAAACTGGGGGGCTCGAGAGTATCTGCGGGGGGATCAGGGTTTACAGAGGCCCTGCACGCATCCCGAAGGCACTGAAATTAAGTGCCAGGGAAGCGGCAAAGGCCTCTGTAAACTTTACTTACCTTGGTTCAGGTGGCATCAATTGACGCATGGGATCATGTGACGTCACGTTGATATGGCAACGTGATGTCAGGACGGCCGGAACTAAGGTAAGGGGGGGGCGCAGAGAGAGGCACAGTCAGCAGGGCGGCGCAGGAGAAAAAGATTGCGCTCCCGTGATCTATACAAGACCGAGGCCTCCTTCCAATTTGTAATTATAGAGGATTCTCTCGCGGGCTCCGGGCGTCTATTTTGCCAGACATTTTAATATTTTCCTTTTTAGGTTATCTAGATCTGACTGGTTATTCTTGACGGGAAGGGTCTGGAAAATATTTTTAAAAAGTCTAGGTAAGACATTTATTTTTATGGCAGATATTCTTCCAAACCAAGAGATTGTACGTGGGTTCCAGGTAGTCAGGTCCTTTATTATCTGATTGAAAAAGGGCTTATGGAGTTTGGGTTCCATTTAAAATCAAAGTTAATTTAGGAAGATTTATTCTAAGGGCCAAGATTTGGTGTTATCATTTTTTTTTATCCCGAAAGGGAGCTCAATTCTGATAATGTGTGGAAAAGGTTGGGAAGTGAGGTGAGTGGATTTGAGAGCATCAGCAGGACATCATCTGCAGAATGAGCTATCTTTAATTCTTACTTTTTGACTGTGATGCCAGAGATATTAGAATTTGCTCTTATCTTCTAATGGAAGTTCTACAATGACACTGCGAGCAGCTACTTACCTGCAGAGAACACGCTTCGAGGTTCCAGCTGATTACCACCTGACGATGCCGTGTGTGAGATTGATCCTGCTGCCTTCGGCGTTCGGTGCCTGGTAACACATGTCACAGTACATGATATGCCTGTTTGTTTTATTCTGATGTACGCAGATATATTACCTTACCTAATACAACATTTTTATTGAACTTACTTCACAATATGCATTGTGTGCTGTTTTTTCTTGTGTCTCACTATTCTATAGGGGTGCTGAGCCACTCTAATACTAGCAGCAGCAGACGCCTTCTTCACCCAGTAGAGGTTGTTATTTTTTTATTTATCACAGAGGTGTATTGTCCAATGTGTGGCTAATTGTTTTACACTTTACATAGAGTTTTATTTAGTAGTGCACTTTATTTTCTCTTCCTTATAATCATTATCCAAGTCTACCATAAAGAGAAGACTTGACGAGAGCAAATGCAGAGGGTTCACCACAAGGTGCAAACCATTCATAAGCCTCAAGAATAGGAAGGCCAGATTAGACTTTGCCAAACAATATCTAAAAAAGCCAGCCCAGTTCTGGGACAGCATTCTTTGGAAAGATGAAACTAAGATCAACCTGTACCAGAATGATGGGAAGAAAAAAGTATGAAGGCTTGGAACGGCTCATGATCCGAAGCATACCACATCATCTGTAAAACACGGTGGAGGCAGTGTGATGGCATGGGCATGCATGGCTTACAATGGCACTGGGTCACTAGTGTTTATTGATGATGTGACAGAAGACAGAAGCAGCCGGATGAATTCTGAAGTGTATAGGGATATATTGTCTGCTCAGATTCAGCCAAATTCAGCGAAGTTGATTGGACGGCGCTTCACTTTACAGATGGACAATGACCCAAAACATATAGCGAAAGCAACCCAGGAGTTTTTAAGGCAAAGAAGTGGAATATTCTGCAATGGCCGAGTCAATCACCTGATCTCAACCTGATCGAGCATGCATTTCACTTGCTGAAGACAAAACTTAAGGCAGAAAGACCCACGAACAAACAACAACTGAAGACAGCTGCAGTAAAGGCCTGGCAAAGCATCACAAAGGAGGAAACCCAGTGTTTGGTGATGTCCATGCGTTCCAGACTTCAAGCAGTCATTGCCTGCAAAGGATTCTCAACACAGTATAAAAAACGAACATTTTATTTATGATTGTGTTAATTTGTCCAATTACATTTGAGTCCCTGAAATACGGGGACTGTGTATGAAAATGGTTGCAATTCCTAAACGTTTCATACAATATTTTTGTTCAACCCCTTGAATTAAAGTTGTTTAATTTCAAATCCATTGTGGTGGCGTACAGAGCCAAAATTATGAAAATTGTGTCAGTGTCCAATTATTTCCGGGCCTAACTGTACATAGAACTTCTTTGGAGGGATGTTTAAGTTACTTATCATCAATGTATACATGTGAGGTGTTAAAATCCAGTAATAAGATGTGTGCAGATGGTTTTCACCTCGTCAGTGTGTTATGTAAATGAATGTCAACTGATTTTGACTATTTCATCTCATTAGAGCTATTCTTACCATTGACTCATTTCTTCATTAGCTAACTTTCAAAATAACATTGCTTCATTAGCACCTACTCTAATTGAGCTGGTGAAAAGCAAAACTGAAAGAGGTAGTAACATAAAACATATGCATCCGAAATAGAAAGCATCCTTTTAAAGCAGCAACC
Source organism: Ascaphus truei (assembly GCF_040206685.1). Classification (NCBI taxonomy): domain Eukaryota; kingdom Metazoa; phylum Chordata; class Amphibia; order Anura; family Ascaphidae; genus Ascaphus; species Ascaphus truei. Next base: position 285,462,129 of record NC_134486.1, on the reverse strand, counting down.
CCTTCATGATTTTCTTAATCTCTAATGTCTGATGTTACCATGACAATCTTTAGACCGCACAGGATTCTGGTGAGAGCTCCATTTTAACCTCCCGCACACGTATCATTTAAAATGCTTATATCTCCTAAACAGTAAAAAAAAATTAAGTGTCAGAAAAAGAAAGAAGAGATCTCCTAAAGTAAGTAAAAAAACAAAATGGCGACAAAAATAAACGATTCCAGGACTTGTTCTTTGGAAAAAACGCATCAGCATTTCCAAAGCCAGGGGCAAACTAAGAACCAGTTTCACATGATGCCATTCTTTATACTCCTTGTTTTGTTTTGAAAAGGGTACATTAAAACATAAAAGTAAAAAAAAAAAAAGGATATAAGAGAGAATATGATACAGAAAAGAAAATAAGGAAGGGGGAAGTAGAAGGTGTTTTTCATTAAATTGTGTATGCCACAGTACTGAAAATGATTGTATCTGGATATGGGTTTGAAAGTTAGGTAGCATTAATATTTTGCCAAAAAAATTCAGAGCGCAAATAGTCCTGAGTATAATAGTATAAAAAGATTATAGTGACTCACTGTTGTGTAAATGAAATGAAAAAAACGAATGAAGTCCACTCACAGATAGCAAGTAGGGTTCAAGCGTGTGTTAGCTCATATGAACAAGATGATTTATTTTCAAGTAATGTTAGTGGAGTGGTGTCAATGGTGAAATTCTCATATAAAGAGAAAACACATAGAAACAGTGTGATACTGTTTCTGTGTAACACATATTCCCCCACCGTCTGGGAGAGTTCACTGCTACACGGTGTGGTGTGGTGTGGTGTGGTGCATACCTGCTGGCTCACAGTAGATCTGATCTTCCTGCGTTGTTGTAGGCGAGAACAGGACAGGCTTCTGGGGTAGTAACTGATTCGTACTCAAGGTGACAGCGCCTCCATCTCTTGCAGGCCCCAGGGATGTGGGGGACAATCCCTACAGGAGAACTTCTTTACCCTTCCCCTGATAGCTTGCAGTCTCGGGCAGGAAGGTATATGTGAACAGGAACACACTTTATTTTACAAACTGCAGATGGTCAGCATACACAGCTCACACAGTGGTTACAGCAGTCCTTGGGGCTTCACCCTCAGGATGTACCCTGAACCTCCACTGCAGGTACAGGGCCCCCACAGCAGTCCTTGCTCTTCCCTGGCTCCCTATTAGAGTCAGGGGTATGGTCTCACTCCTAACTCCCAAAGGGGAGAAGGCAGTAAGTGCACAGCCAATCTGCACTTCTGAGTGAGAACCTGTCTCTCTCAAGGGTAGAGACAACTACAAGAAAAGTACAAGAAAAGCAGGAACCAGGTCTGAGTCCCTGATTGGACCTTGCAGGCCTGCATTTACCAGGGCTTACTGCCAGGAGAAGGGCAGACTGGTAGCAAGAAACCAGTCCTGGCTACATATGTATGAAAGATAAACTGAGAATAAAAATCACACTCACAATCTTGCCATGGGCAAAGCACTTATAGACCACAGTAGGGTCTCAGAAATAGAATAGAAAAAATGCACGGCGCACAACCAGAACAAAACACAAACTGGCGAGAGGGTAACTACAAATCTGCATTTAGTCACTCATAAGATCAAACGACCGGCAACAAAATGGAGCCGACATGTTTCGTGCTTGTGTAGTTTATCAAGGTTCCTTGAAAACACCTCCCCACAATGTAAGTTTAAAAAACCCACGAACCCGGAAGTGAACAGGAACCGCATCACATGACTTATCGTGCCAATCACGAGCCAAACCCCAAGACTGATTGTTTGCACGGTTTATAAGTGGAGCTGGCAAGGAAACCTTTCTATGTAAGAAGAACAAAGGAATGGATAGGATTATTATGTTTTTTTCATATAGACAAACAGTGCCTCAAATTCAATGTTGGGATGGTCTTTTGAAGCCCCATATTTGGTCTTTGGACTGTTTTTGTCTCAGAAATAAACAGTTCCGTTTCCCCTCATTGTGTGACAGGCACCAGGTCCCCTGATCTGGCGTGTGGCTTCACCTCCTGATTGCGGTGTTACTCTGGGGTAAGATTTGGAACAGAGAGATTCCCAAATTTAACGAGCCAAGGAATGATACGATTCACTCTATGAGAGAAAAACCAAGAGAGATTTTGAACACATGGCACCAATAAATAAAGTTACAAACACCACATATAATTATTCTGCTAGAAGGAACAGATTTGATAGAGCCTACTAGATTTAACCCATGTCATGTCATCACTGGCAACAGAGATCGCAGTCTAGGACAACCTGCCATAGGCAACTCACCACCTGTCACGGTTGTGCTCGCCACAAACCTGGGTCGGACCGCGTGGCTGAGGTGGGGTTGTAAAAGCACCGACCTTAGACCGCGCAGGCTGATCCGGATTGCGCAGTTCGTAGTCGTACGTAGCAGGGTCAGGACTGGAGAAGGCAGCATCGTCAGTGGATAAGCCAGGGTCAGGACTGGAGACATCAGGGTAAACGTTGTTCAAGCAGGAGTTCGGCAACAGGTAGTCAGGAGTTCCCCGCTTCAGCTTAGGAGCGCGGGAGTAGACTCTGCGCATGCGGCGACCATGGTCCATGGTACTGGTCTCAGGAAGTGATAGGTAGACCGGAGTGGGCACACCGCCAGGCAGCAGTGGTAGATCAGTGCTTCACCGCAAGAGTCCTGAGTGGGCTGGAGAATCCTCCGCTTCAGTGCAGGAACCAGGACACGGCCTCTGCAATAGAGAATGAGCAGCAGGCCCCAGGAACCAGGGAGCTGAAGACAACACTGGGGAAACCTCCGCTTCAGCACAGGAGACAGGAACAGACCGCTGCGTGACACTAGCAGCCGGTCTCAGGAAACAAGGAGCTGAAGTAAACAAGGAGAGTACTCCGCTTCAGCACAGGAGACAGGAACTGACCGCTGCATGAGACTAGCAGCCGGTCTCCGGAAACAGGGAGCTGAAGTCAACAAGGAGAGTACTCCGCTTCAGCACAGGAGACAGGAACAGAACTCTGCGTGAACTAGGGAACAGAACTAGAGAGATTAGAACACAACAGAGCCAAGCCATAGGGCTTGTGGCAGAACACTTGTGAAAACCAGGAAGGGTTATGCTCGGCCTAGAAGGATTGTGGGGATGCAGTAATTAAAGGCCAGCGGGCCAATCCCCAGAGGGGGGTGTGAAGGCACTGCTCCAATGAGTGAGTACAAGGCTAGGTTGCAGTGATAGCTTGCACAGCTGCAGTAGATACCAGAGGGAGCGTTCCAGGACTGCACAGGTCTGTGAGGCAAGGTAAGCAGTAAACAGGTGTGGATTGCTTAAATTACACCCCCCCCCCCATTCACGTGAGACCTCTGGCCGAACATGACCACTCATAGAGTAGGGGGACCTGGAATTATTCCTGAACTGTCTAGGATAGGGGGTAGAGTCGTGGTCCAGAGACTCATGGTCACTCCTTTGTGTACCCCCACCCCCCGGTGAGAACTGCGGCCAGACAGGCCCATCCATGGGTCTCGGAAAGGGGATCCGTAAACGAGCAGTTCCTTGGTGAGTACTGTTCTAGGATATGAGAGTGGTGGTAGAGACATCATTGGTACATGGCTCGCCCCACGAAATGGCTTGGGAATCCAAGGCTGTAAAGAACCAGAGGGTTCCGGAGCAGAAACGGCAGAAGAACCCCCACTGGGAGCCCAGTCTTTAGTAATGGGACCAGAATTTAGGATAAGCGGCCTTGATAGTTGATCGAATATACCAGGGCGACCTTCGGGACAGACAAAGTCTTGGCTGACCTCTGCATGTAGGAATTTGAGAGGGACTTCTCCTCCAGAGGTCTCCCAGGTAGTGGTCAGTGAGGGTGTAGGGTGGGTGGGAGCATTTCCCGGTATTGGTATGGAAGGTGACAAGGCAAGCAGTAAACCAGACATAGAGACCGAAATCTTGGGATACGTAAGGAGTATTTCCAACTCAGAGGAAATAACAGGGGCAAGAGAAGGTTCCGAGGGGGAAAACCATGGTTTCACAGAGGCAGAGAAGCAATCAGCAGTGGAGCTCCCAAATACTGGGGAACCCTCAGTGGGAGATAGTATTGTCTGGGGATTAGGAATAGGCTTTGGGGCTTTAATATCAGGAACTTGAGAATAAGGCAGAGCAAGGGTAGCAGCGGGAGGGAAACTAACATCAGAAGCTGAAGTCTGTACTTCAGTGACAGGGACCTGAGAGACAACAAGCGGCAAGTAGGAACCATGGAACCTCTTAATGGCAGACACCCCAGTAGCACAAGGATTCTTATCCAAAACTGCAAGGGCCCTAACAACAGGGGTACTTGACATGACAAAAACATGAATAGGCGTGTTTACTAGTGCAAAAATTCTGATAACAGGACTCCTAGCCAGTGGTGAGGGTGTCTGGGTTTGACTAGTGAGAAAATCAGATATAGTGATAAGTGACTTAGAATCAATCACTGAGGTTCTAGGTTTGCTGGACATGTGTGAAAAAATACCCTTTAAGACAGGAGCTTTAATTTTTACCCCGAGTAACCCAACGGTTGCTGGGGCATAATTAGACGCAGTGCTGAGGGACTGAGGTTTAGCAAGGGCAGGAAAACTAAATAGCTCAAATTTAAACACCAGGACTAAAAATATAGACAGGGTGGTCTCAGACTGTACTACGGGCGTAACAACAGATATGCTGATCCCTGGAGGGTTTGCATAGGCAGAGAAATCAGGGGAACCAAAAGCAAGGACTTACTCTATAGGAGGAGATTCTGAATCTGAAGGAAGGTTTTTACCTCTCAGAGTATCGGGACTGACAAGGCAAATTTCAGAAAGAGAGGAAACTGTGTGCAGGCTTCTAGCTCGCACATATGAAAAAGCGTCACTTTTGAGTGAAGGCAGTGTGTCAGCAAACATTCCTGGGAACACAACATGAACCCCAGGAGGGGCGTAATGAACACTGTACGCTTTTAACCCTAAGCTTTGAGAAGAGGAGAACACAGACAGTACAAGGGGGTAATCACAACTGTACTGGTCTCTGAAGTGGGTATTTGGTAAGGAGTGTCTGGGAAACCAGAAATGACGGCAGATTCCACGAGGTGGGGACTATGCGCTGAAGCAGGGATCACCGCTCTCTGGGTGACAGACTGGTTCAGCGAGATACCCGGGAGTGGGAACTCTGCGACCAAGCTTAGGGAAAAACCTGGTGCCAAAATACCTTTAACTGGAATCAGAACTTTAGCCGAAGTTTCAGGGGGCACAGCAGCTGAAACTTGAGCTGAAGCAGGGGCTTTAAAGCAAAGACTAACTAAGGACTCCGCAACATTAGGGTAGTCATTCAATGCAACCTCTGCTGTCGGACTTGGGGAATCATTCTCTGAGGTTAGAAAGGAGGCATTAACTTGGAGGCAGCACGAATTTACAGGGGTTAATGCAGATAGTACCTGAGAGTAAAAAATAGGGAGCTTTTCCTCTGTAATGGGAGGCACAAGGGATTTCTCTTCTGGAGCTAGGGACGTGACCTTGGCTGGCGAAGAACAGGGAGTTACCAAAGGAGGCTCATAGGGGTGACCTGCAGGGGTTAATACAGGAATGACCTTGGGAACAGCACTTAGGAATTCAAACTTAGTATGTGGAGGTAGAAGGGATTCCTTCTCTGACGGGAAGGGCGCACAGGACTGCCTAGCAGGGGATAAAGCAGGAAAAACCTCAAGGGCTGGATGGGAGATTCAGAGTTAGAAATAGAGGGAAAAGGGGATTCGTTCTCGGATACTAGAGCCTTAGTGTTGGCTAGAGAAATATACGTATACTCCAGGGGAACCTCACAGGACTGATCAGGAGGGGTTAACGTAGACATATCATTGGTGTCAGAGTAACCGGGCGTACAATCAGGGCTAGGGACCGTGGCAGCTTCTGCGTTAGGGGGCAGTGATAGTGGGACAGTTTGGTCATTTCCTGGGGAGGGAGATACATCCCCAGGTTTAGCGACAGGACTGGCAGCAGAGGGGGACTGCCAAGCGGCAGCCCAGCTGGCGAGGAGAGGGTCCTGTTCCTTTATGCAAATGTCCAAAGTCAGGGAAAGTACACAGAGTGTGCTTTGTGCGTGAGCCTACATGAAGAGAGGGTCCTGTTGTACTAGGTGAATGCCCAGTGATAAGGCCAGGGCATAGAGTGCATCTTGGGCGTAGGCCAGTCCCATAGGGTTCACATTATCCCAGGTTAGAGGGGAACCAGGGGAGCGAATACAACTGGCCAGTAACACTTTTAATTCCTGGAGGCAAAAAGCCTTCATAATAAGATCATTACGGCATCGGCATGCAAAGGGGTTAAACCTGCTAACATAAACGGATCTTCCATCCGAGGTAGTATTTCGCAAACATACTGGGACTGGTCTGCAGGCCAGGACAGGATTTCAGACAGAAACTTGCCAACCCTCACCACAGGGCGGTCCGAGTTTGTGGGCCCGAGCATACTGTCACGGTTGTGCTCGCCACAAACCTGGGTCGGACCGCGTGGCTGAGGTGGGGTTGTAAAAGCACCGACCCTAGACCGCGCAGGCTGATCCAGATTGCGCAGTTCGTAGTCGTACGTAGCAGGGTCAGGACTGGAGAAGGCAGCATCGTCAGTGAATAAGCCAGGGTCAGGACTGGAGACATCAGGGTAAACGTTGTTCAAGCTGGAGTTCGGCAACAGGTAGTCAGGAGTTCCCCGCTTCAGCTTAGGAGCGCGGGAGTGGACTCTGCGCGTGCGGCGACCATGGCTCATGGTACTGGTCTTAGGAAGTGATAGGTAGACCGGAGTGGGCACACCGCCAGGCAGCAGTGGTAGATCAGTGCTTCAGCGCAAGAGTCCTGAGCGGGCTGCAGAATCCTCCGCTTCAGTGCAGGAACCAGGACACGGCCTCTGCAATAGAGAATGAGCAGCAGGCCCCAGGAACCAGGGAGCTGAAGACAACACTGGGGAAACCTCCGCTTCAGCACAGGAGACAGGAACAGACCGCTGCGTGACACTAGCAGCCGGTCTCAGGAAACAAGGAGCTGAAGTAAACAAGGAGAGTACTCCGCTTCAGCACAGGAGACAGGAACTGACCGCTGCGTGAGACTAGCAGCCGGTCTCAGGAAACAGGGAGCTGAAGTCAACAAGGAGAGTACTCCGCTTCAGCACAGGAGACAGGAACAGAACTCTGCGTGAACTAGGGAATAGAACTAGAGAGATTAGAACACAACAGAGCCAAGCCATAGGGCTTGTGGCAGAACACTTGTGAAAACCAGGAAGGGTTATGCTCGGCCTAGAAGGATTGTGGGGATGCAGTACTTAAAGGCCAGCGGGCCAATCCCCGGAGGAGGGTGTGAAGGCACTGCTCCAATGAGTGAGTACAAGGCTAGGTGGCAGTGATAGCTTGCACAGCTGCAGTAGATACCAGAGGGAGTGTTCCAGGACTGCACAGGTCTGTGAGGCAAGGTAGCAGTAAACTGAGGTGTGGATTCCTTACACCACCGCAGAGGGCACCTCGCCACCGGCCCTCTTGCTTCGAAGGTAACCCCATAACCTTACCCTTAAAGCTCCTAATGTTAAGTCCTTACCCTAAAACTCTTCACATTAACTCATCCTAATTCGTTAACCACTTACCCTAAAATCCTAACCTTAACCCCTAATGCTAACTTTCAACCGAAAAACCTTAACCCCTTACCCTAAAACCCCGAATTGGAGCCCTCACCCTAAAATGTCTAACCTTAACCCCTTACCCTAAAACCCCTTCATAACTCACGTTAGCAGCGAAGTGGCCGGCAGCAAGCTGACCTCGGCGACAGCAAGTTGTCCCATTCCGACAGAGACCATACCCCAGCGAGAGAACCATTAGACATAGTAATTATGAAGGTAGAAATGCAGACATTGAGACCCGGGAATTTTATTTCAATTGAAATGCAAATACATAAACTTTTTTCTATCCACTGCCATTTACACAGTGCTGCACTATATTCTTTTCATTCTTATTTTTATATACTCGGGACTATTTGCGTTCAGACATTTTTCGGCATCTATTGAAGGGAGTTGGAAAGCCCGCTGCAGGAGCTTCATTGGCCCTGCATTGTTGTGTACATTTTTATTGTATCACTACTTTCATATTTGAAAAGTATTTTCACTATTTTGCGTTTTGGCATTAGCATTTTATATTCACTGTTGATAGTGCACTTTTGCACTAATTTTCTGTCACTTTCTCTTAGCATTAATATTTTCTATGAGTAAAAGTTGCTGAGAGAAAATTAAATTAAACATGCAGCAGAAGTAGCTAACACCCAACAGGGATTCCAGACTTTCTCAAATTTACTTTCATTGCCTCCGAATATGTTAGTCAACGTTTCCATTTTTGTGTTATCCCTAATTAACTTCATAATTTGATCAACATTTGGAATTTTCGGCTTAATTCATGAGGCTGTTATGGCTTACTTTGTAGCTAGTAAAATGTGAGATTAAAATATTCTCATGCCATCTTCAGTAGCGATCATTTCTATGAACTATCATGAAAGAGGATTGATCTTGCAGACAGCTGAAGATTTCCGTGATCCCTTAAAAGTGGGCGGAAAAAAAAGATTCGACATTTCTGTTGTGTGAAGTCCCAGAAAAGACAATAGAACACACCAGGGGAGAGATTCGCCACATCCCAACAGGCGTTTTATTATTGGGGATTTGTTGTGCGTGGTTTCCACAATGTGCAGTGTTCAGCTGCAGAAAACAATACTGTGTTATCTGTAAATGCCTTCATTAATCTACAAATAGGTGGAAAAAATACGGCTTCATCTAGTGGCTGTGCTAACTTTATGTTCCTACAGGAATTTATTTAGGTTCCTTCAAGAAACACATGATCTGTCTTCAACCATTACTTCCTCAAACAATTATTTTATCCCCCATCCCTTCTCAAAAATGGCTGAGATTTGAGTGTCCTGAGCCAAACACCAATTACATTTCAATTGAATACTTCTGGCTTCAGTGTCTCGCTCTGAGGGGATAGAGGCCCCCACAGCTTTGATGCCGCCCTGTTCAGTGGCCGAGTTTGGTTATGCCACAGCTTCTCCTATGATTGGATCTCGTTTTTATTGCACATTATTCCTGACACTGAGCGCTTTTTATGGTGTGACTAATTCATGTTAAACATATATCAACTGCATCTTTAATAACACAGAAATGTCGTTATTTTATTCTAGTCTGGCATGGAGAATAAGTCAGTAAGCACACAGCAGATGTTGCACATTTATTTGATAAACCTGTGAGAGGCAAACAGTTGTTGAGAGATGAGAATAAATTGGCCTAAGGCTATATGTGTTCTGTCATTTAAATGGATATTTTGGCTACTGTATGTTTGAGAGATGCTACTGATTATTTTGTTCTGATTATTAAATATTATTATTTTGTTCTGATTATTAAATATACTAGATATAATGTACATGTGTAATGAGTGGCATTGTATGGACAAACATTTGGCGGTGATGTGCTAGAAGTTATAGAAGAGCCACCGACTGCAAAAGAGAGCTACATTTTCATATGCTTCAGTGACCACAAGTGGTCCATGGGCCACAGTCTGAGAATCTTTGGTCTACTGGTCTGATAGTGAATAATACTGCATGAGCACAACATAATCAACTGTACTATCAGACAACTTCATTGTATATGAGAGAAACACTGAATATATAGTGAAGAGAATTTAGGAATTATTTTCTGTACATGTAGCCATGGCTGGGTGTGGCTACTATTCTGCCCTGTCCTGACATATCAGTCCTGGTAACAACAGGCCGTGTTGGGACCAATCATGGGGTTTCCCCACTCAAGGCAGTACCCTTGAGTAACAGGGGAGGCGGTGGGATTAGGTCTGAGGTTGCCCAATCCTAGGTTCGGACCTGGTACCCTCCCCCTACTGTACTCAAGGGGGTTGCATCTCCAAATTGTTAGTTGGTCTCTACCTTTGAGAGAGACAGTCTGTCACAGCCAGGCTGCTGTGTACTGGCAGGCACAGGTTCCCTTCCCTTCGGGGGAGTGAGTGATTACCTATACCTCTGGTTCTGCTAGAGGATCAGGGAAGAGCTTGGACTGCTGCGGGGGCCCTTGACCCGTAGTGCAGGTTCAGGGACCATCTGAAGTTTGAGAGACCAGAGCTGTGATTGCATTGGGCAGAGCTGCCAAGGGACTGCGCTGAGAGCAGAAGAATAAAACCGTTCCTGTTATATATACCTCCTGCCTGGTGTGTAATCTTTCCTGGGGGAGAGGAGTCTGTTCTACTGTGGGTGATTACCTTCATACATCTGGAGCCTACAGCAGATGTAGGCGCTGAGTACCATGGAGTAAATGTCGGGTATGTACCCCAGAAGCCTGTTCTGCAGTCACCACTACCATCGGTGGACACCTCAGCCTCTTGTGAGCCAGCAGGTATGCACCAACCTACACCATGTAATGGCATAGGGTGGGGGAACAAGCATTACATACATCTTGTAAGTACATACACCTTACAGTAGCTCTTAAAATACATAATGTAAACAGTTTAACAATATAATTGGCTTCTTTATTAAAATGGAATGATGCCTTGTGCAAACATTTTACTGCACTTGTAATTAACAATGTTTTTTTATTTAACATGGGATCCTCAAAAGCAGCCAGCTTGTCTGTGAACTCATATTTTTGAGACATGAACCATATGATCTTTAATGTATTAAAATATCTAAAACCGAAGATTAGCTTCACGCAATAATCAATATTTTATTTATATAGAGCTAATTCTGTGAAACCATCTAAAATACGGCCCTAATGCAATCAGAATACGCTTGTGTCTTTGTTTGTATTCTCCCACATCAGAATCAGACAATTTTGAATCAAAGTTAATTTAAAACTAAATAAAGTCAGCCTGGAGATACCATTTAAAGCTCCTTTTCTCTTCTTTTAAGAGTACATTTTACAAGCAAAGAATATGATAATTATCCGTGCTTATGCGTGAATGTGTTTTCTTATTATGAAGTCTTTTTTTTTACATTCCTAGTCATGACTTTGCAAAGTATACACATGCAGTATATTAGACTATAGCTTTAGTGGTTTTCTAGTGCTTTATTCCTAAAAGAACAGATTTCAGTCAGGAGGTTCTCCGTCAGTACGACTTTAGCACTCATTTGCTGCTAAATGTGTTCAGCAGATTTGCATATTCCCAAGTATTATGAGGTAAACATGTTGTTTAACAAGTAGTTATCTGACTTGTATGAGATGGCACCCATTTATAGCGCTCTTATTCCTCCAGGTGATTGTGCGAATGGAAAAGTATAGACATGACGTGGCTTGCGTGAATTATATCAACAGCCTGGGGTAAAGACCAGGCCACACATAGGTTAATGATGTTAGATTGAATTGGGATGTCATCAACATCTAATGGAACTGGTGGGCAACAGGCGGCCTGTGAGGGCTTCACCAGTGGCTCCCAACTGCTGCCTGTCCCTTCTCTCCCTTCCCCCCGCAGTGCAGAGGGAGCGGGGACGCTGCTTCCTCACATCTTGGATACTCGCCGCTGATTGGTGACAAGTGCACCGATACAGGGTTGCCGACACATTTCCCGGGCTCCAGACTAGAGTTTCGACCGGGCGTCCCCCAAGGCCACAGCCTTCCCCCCTCCCTGTGTCAGCGGCCTTGCGAACCCTCCCCTTTCACACCTGTATTTCTGTCCCCCCTCCCTCTTTTACACCCCCTCTCCTTTCACTCTCCCCCCCTCCGCTATCACTCAATGACACCCATTAATTCACCTCCCCCTCACTCCTCACACTCATTTTCCCCTCCTCCCCTGGCCACACACAATTACCCCCCCCCCCACCACACACACAAGAATTACCCCTCACCATAATTACCTACCGCAATACACACACACACACACACACACACACACACACACACACACACACACACACACACACACACACACACACACACACACACAATGAACCCCCAAATACAGACAACACTACACCCCCCAAATACAGATAACACTACACCCCCCAAATAACGACACCACACACACCCAGATACAATTACCACTACTACTCCCCAGATACAATTACCACTATTACCCCCCTCCCCTATACTAGGCATAGAAATGCAAGAGCAAGACGGAGCCATTTGAGTTCTAGAAGTTCTGTGAGGTGCCCCTTGTTAAAGCCATAATAGGAAATAATGCAGCAGCAATTCCTAAGTTACATTGATCAGTTCTGAAGCAGTTTTTAGAAAATGACGACAACCTGTTTTAAAATTGTTTCCACGTGGATATTTCTCCAGAACACCATTATTTCCCAATAAATTATCTGATCGCAAAGCCAAGGTCAGAAAAAATCTGTATCTCAGCAGATTTGCCTTTAACTCATATCCTCTTAGGGATGAGCAAATCATCATTCCCTTCTGTAAAGGCAAAATCGCTAAGGAACTAAACTAGAACATGAACAACTATAGTACACTTTGGTACTTTTTATACAAGCTCTCATTTACTTTGCATTGTAGTTGTATGCCAATATTTCAAATAATGTAGATAATTTTGAGGAATTTGAAATTGCATGGGTTTGGTTGTTGCAAGGTTCTGTAAAACTGTAAATGTGCCAGTGGTTAGTGAAAAAACGTGTACGGGACTTGTGTTCTCATCAACTAGAGAATTGCTTTTAATGGTGTGTAAAAGCCACATAAGAGACGCTCTGATGATGATGGGGAGGAGGTCTGTGCCTTGATGGTGGCATTATGTGTTATGGTATTCTTGCAACGCACGGATAGCTTAAGACTCTAAAAAGTCAATTCCTGACGACTAATGGCAGTATCGGTCACTCATGACTTTGCAATTCACAATCATGCTTAGTGTAGCTCTACTTTATTTTGCTCCAGTCAAAATAAAGTAGAGCTACAAAGCCAGGACTGGCTGAGTCTATCCATGGTAATCTGAAATCTAGTCCAGTGGTTATCAAACTGTAGTCCCTAGACAGCTGTTGGTCGTAAAGACCTTCATAATGTACTTCAGATAGCACTCTGACTTTTATATCACTATTGGTACATACAGAATCGAACTGGTCTGCCGGGAAAATCCCAGATGGGCTCCCTGACAGGCCAGGTCCACCAGCAGCTCGAGAGACCTAGGACCAGCAGAGGAAAGGAGCCGCCCTGACATCCGGGACGGCCTGGCCATGCCCCCTTCCTCTGCTGAGCTCCCTCCCACTTCACCTCTAGACAGGCTCCGGCAGCCAGTACAGCAGCCCCTACTGCTCAACACCCACAGGTAAGCCCCCTGCCCCTGTTCGACGCTCAAGTTGGGGAGGGCCTACAATCAGGTTTCACGGTGAACCCCAGATGCCCTAATGGAAAAAATGAGGATTGGTGGGACTGCTACCCCATAGAAAAAATATCGGAACTCACCAGGTATAGAAAAAATGTTAAAAAAAAGTTTATTAATTACATACTAAAAATTACAAGACAAAATACACAAAAAGACAAAAATCTCCCACGCGTTCCGCACAGAGGCGCTTTCTCAAGGAGTACAAAGGCAGGAGAAGAAGATGCTATTTAAACCTCTCCCACATCATTAGAGATATCTGAAAGTGATCAGATAATTAGAAAAGACACTGACCAGGTGTTATGTTGACTAATCAATGTTAATGAATATTACTACAGTATGTATAAATTATATATACGGGACTCATAAAAATTCCATGGCCTATGTAGTATAAACAGACCACATGAGACATGTATGTAAATAACACAGAACCTGTACATAAAATTATTAAGTACACAGATAAAAGAAAATCCAGAGATTAAGAAAAAAAGAAATGGCCATGGATAAGAAATAAAATAATAAGAATATAATGATAATATAGAAAGAAACCACAAAGGTAAATATCTGTGGGAAATCAAGCACAAAACATGTGCATAAAGAGCATGAAACTAAATGTCCAATGATCTTAGTTTGTAAGGGATTAGGAATTTAACAGCCCACGGATATGTCCTCAAAGCACACACACACACACACACACACACACACACACACACACACACACACACACACACACACACACACACACACACACACACATCAGTTAAATATTATTATAAATTGCCATATACAGGCATACCCCGGTTTAAGGACACTCACTTTAAGTACACTCGCGAGTAAGTACATCTTGCTCAATAGGCAAACAGCAGATCACGCATGTGCCTGTCTGCACGTCCTGAACAGCAATACTGTCTCCCTACCTGTACCGTAGCTGTGTGCAAGCGGGGAGACTATAGAGCCTGTTACACATGCGTTATTTACATCAGTTATGCACGTATATGACGATTGCAGTACAGTACATGCATCGATAAGTGGGAAAAAGGTAGTGCTTCACTTTAAGTACATTTTCGCTTTACATACATGCTCCGGTCCCATTGCGTATGTTAATGCGGGGTATGCCTGTAGTTAGACCTGGGAATTTAGTATCATATGTATATATAATAAAACAGAGTGTTGCAACAGGATGTTCACAGTCTTGCCAAAATGATCGTTACAGGCATACCTCGCATTAACGTACGCAATGGGACCGGAGCATGTATGTAAAGCGAAAATGTACTTAAAGTGAAGCACTACCTTTTTTCCACTTATCGATGCATGTACTGTACTGCAATCGTCATATACGTGCATAACTGATGTAAATAACACATGTGTAACAGGCTCTATTGTCTCCCCGCGTGCGCACAGCTTCGGTACAGGTAGGGAGCCGGTATTGCTGTTCAGGACGTGCTGACAGGCGCATGCGTGAGCTGCCGTTTGCCTATTGGGCGATATATACTTACTCGCGAGTGTTCTTAAAGTGAGTGTCCTTAAACCGGGGTATGTCTGTATTTGTTTGGACCCAAACAAAGGAATATATATAGATCAAGTGTAATAAAATTAAAAAAATGAAAGATCATTTTGTATGAGCATAATAGTGACGAGACAGAGGGCAAATATAGGGGTCATGAAGCGAATATCCATACAGTACAAGTAAAGACTTGGTGATAAACATTATATTTCAGTTGAGGAAACTTTTGTTAGACCGTATGTTAGGTCTAATACTGCAATAGTATAATGCACAGCATCCTTACATGAAGGGGACAGGACAAATGTGGTCCATAGATCAATATTAGAGCTAGTCACTGAATGAACTGTGATCTAGATCAGGGGTGCGCAAACTGGGGGGTGCAAGATTTGCTAGGGGGGCACGGCGGTTGCAGAGACCCCGCGCCGTTCCCCAAGGCATTTAAATTAAATGCCGGGGGAGGCGTGAGGCCTCTGCAACATCCCTTACCTGCTGCCAGCCGGGTCTTCGGCGACGCTGTGGGGTCGTGACGTGATGCGTCGCCATGACAACGTGCGTCAAATGACGCTGCGGGGTCACGTGACATCACATGACCTGCAACATCATTTGACGCTGGGTTCTAACCGAGGGGGGGGCGTGAACGCTGGGGCGCATGCCAAAAACTTTGCGCACCCCTGATCTAGATTATTCACTCAATAAGATAACAGAATTTTAAAAAAATTGTATAATAATTATAATGTTATGTAAAGTGACAAATCAATTATAAAAATAGTTAAGATCCCACTCTGTGTTCCGACCTCTTGGTATTAAAGCTGCAGTTCAAGCTGCCGTTTTAAAAAATATAGATATATTCCCATTCAATATGTGCATCAATACAATCTGCACACTTTCAAGTGATTAGCAAAGCTGCAGATTGATCAGTTCTCCTGTAATCGATCGCTTGCTCAGGGTTATTTAATTCAGTTCTTGCACAGCATTGTGGGCAATGTAGTCCTGGAATATGATTGACTGGACAGTTACTAGATACAATTGGTGCACTGCTAGAGAGAGGGCGGGGCTCAAGAGCCAGAGCCTATCAGAAGGGGACGGGGCTGTCACTTTGGAAATGCTTCCTACATTAGAAACACTAAAAATGTCTTTCAAACATTTTTTTAAAATGCTACAAGTATTTTCTCATAGTACAGAACTTATTTATTTAAAAAAAAAAACACACATGTAGGTTATATTGCTTGAACTGCTGCTTTAACATTGATTAGTCAACATAACACCTGTCAGTATCTTTTTCTAATTATCTGATCACTTTCAGATGTGTCTGTTGATGTGGGAGAGGTTTAAATAGCATCTTCCTCTCCTACCTTTGTACTCCTTGAGAAAGCGCCAACTCGGTGCAAAACGCGTGATTTTTGTCTTTTTGTGTATTTTGTCATGTAATTAATAATTTTTCCATTTGGTTCTATTGCGATTGGAGCCACGCACACGGTTTTACGGATTCATCCACAGCGCCTGATTACTGAGTGGGTGGCCAGTTGGGGGAGAACCGGTGAATCACAGAGAGCAGAAACGGCTCCACACTGAATGTATACCGGAGGCACCGGGTAAGACCACCATTCCCAGTTATGACATGGAGGTAACATATTTGCCTCTTATGAACTAATCTGTGTGGGTCCTTACTTTACCCTAATACGTGCCCTCTTCTCTCCCCTTCAATTTATTTGGCCAATTCAGACAGTGGATACATTTTACTATTTATCCTGTTCATCATTACCCCGCTACAAAGACATTTCAGAGACTATACATTACATTACAATGCTCTTTCCTTGAGCTTATATTTGGTTTTTGTTTTCATATACCTAGATGCCCTAGCCTAACACTCTGTACCCCCGTTGTACCACGCTGTGGAATGTTAGCACTTTACAAAGAAATGATAATAAGAACACTAGGTACATATAAATATATTTATAAAAAGACCTGATGTATAGTGATCCACTTAAATTATTGACAATGCATTTATCTGCAATACGGGAAAGTTAAAATAAAACGGATCTATTCACCTTGAATACATTATAACTGGAGTACTATTCATTATATAATACCAATTCATGGTCTCAAAAATATCATTTACCAGCTTTGTTACAACAGGGGCCAGCAACATATTGTATTGTATGTCTTTATTGATATAGCGCCATTAATGTACATAGCGCTTCACAGTAGTAATACATGTGGTAATCAAATAAATAACAGATAATATAAATAACAGATCATGGGAATAAGTGCTTTAGACATAAAAGTAACATTTCGGAAGAGGAGTCCCTGCCCCGAGGAGCTTACAGTTTAATTTGTAGGTAGGAAGAACGTACAGAGACAGTAGGAGGGAGTTCTGGTAAGTGCGACTGCAGGGGGCCAAGCTTTATGTATCATGTGTTCAGAATATCCACAGTGCTATTCATATGCTTCTTTAAGCAAGTGTGTCTTAAAGTGTGTCTTAAGGTGGGTCTTAACAATATACTCTGTCCCACTCTAGCAAATGAATTCAAGTGGCCTCAGAATTGCCCTTTATATTTCCTTGGGTTAATATAACTTTGCCCTTCTTTTCCATGAGACTTTCCACTTCAAATATGGGAGCCTGGCCATGTAGTAAGATCATATTTGAATTTCTATGGTGGGTCAACATTTCAGTGCTAAAAAGTAGTACAAATGTACGCCGCACGGATGAAGACGTATAGTTTGTTGTTTGAAATGAATTGTAGAACGTGTTACATTGTAATCTAATTTTGTACTGAAATAGTGTACTCCTGCAAACTAAACAATCTTCTTGCTTCGCAGGTATAAACCAGCAGAAGATAATCTGTGTAGCTTTGACATAGGACACGCCATGTAGTGGGTGAATTTGCACATAGCTCTCATCAGCATCCATTTTAAGTCCTGATCGACTAGCCGGTTTGTCCAAAAAATGTCCACGTGGTCAAGGCTCACCACAGCGACCAATAGAAAAATCGCAGCGTCATTGGGAGATGACATTCCGACATTCTGTTGTCGGAATGTATTGTGACCCCACAGCCATATTCGTCATTTGTGTCAAAACCAGCAAAGAAAACTACAAATATCGTAGGAACCGGGCAGCTCTGGGAGACCCTCCTGTACAGGTAAGCTAGAAATCAAATCATTTTTGAGGATGGATTGCTGCTCAAAAATGTAAAACACATAATCACGCAAAACATTTACTTGTCCATTGCCAAGTTGACCTGTGACGCATTGCTTTTTTCTCATCAGTGTTCACCAACCTCCTTCTCTTACCAACTTTAAAGCTCAAATAGGACCTTTTCTGGAGGCGGAATTGCACTGGTATAAAACCCTAATAGATACACCATTGTCTGCTACAATCTACTTGCTTCCTGTCATATTTAGTAAGTTATGCCCTGCCGTAACACACCTTCCACCATTGGAAGACGCCTTATGGCCCAATCAGATGAATGAGCTGGAAGGGGTCTTCCAGCAGAGCACAATTTAGTAAATATGGCATTAAATGCATAATACACTTAATTTTTCTCCACTGGTTCTATGTCATTTTTCTGGGTCAAGGATTGACGTTCTATTAATACGTGGAATATTTGTACACAGTTACAATGTCAAATCACCCCCAAAAAAAGACACTTGGATACAGCCAACATGATTGATGTAATGTTAACTTCATGGCAACAAGTGTGTATGATATATTTAATATAGAAATGACCAGGGTGGTTGTCACTTTTTTTTGTTATCATTTCATTTTTAACATATATCAGCATACTGATATTTGCTGTAAATCTGCAGATTTGGTGTAGATTTTGACACCGTTTAGAGGACCAAAATTAGGGTTCTTCTTAGATTAGCTAACGGGATGTGAGTGTGAAGAGCACACAACAAGATCCCCAATAGGGCGCACCGCAGACCTGAGTAGTATTAGATCATGGTCCTAGAGTGCGCAGACATACAACATATACAAAAGTTTATTAGGACATAATAGGCTAAATCACTACATAAAATAACATTAAAACCATGAAGCTCCTAGTGCCTATCCTGTGCTAGACTTGGCTAGCTCAAAAGATGGGTGTGTGTGTCGATTGAGGGAGATACATACGAAGGTGATATAACTATAACTTATTCAGCTTGGCCCGTGAAACAATCATGGTATATAGTAATATATAGTTGTATCTTTAGAGATGATGATGGATGGCTGGCCTATACAGATATAGTGCTGATAGGTGTTAGAGTCAGAGGTGTAGATCTCAAGCCTAATAACTCCTTGATATGATATACTGCAGTGACATGTGTTGCTGCATATCCATCCATATAATTGCCATCAATGGGTAGAGAGACCCTGTGTAAGTGTAGTAGTGGTAGTAATGTCAACACTCTTTCATAAGTGTGGAATGATAGCCCTCTATGGTTGGATACACGTATACCGGTAAACAGTAATATAGGGTCAATGCAGAGATATGCAGATCTCAATAGTGGAGCTCTGATTCAAGTTCCCTAAATGTCCATTTCCACCATAGGTGCGATCATGGGAAGTGTATCAAATCTCTATAGGCTTCATGTGCTGGCTCCGTATGTACGGAGTCATGTGGTGACCCTGTATACTGCTACACTATGTGTTCTGCAGAACAAAGATATGATGTGACTCTGTCAGCTGAACCCCACAGGTGCGGCTTACTGTGCTGCCAGATGGAGTGTCTAGTGTTGTTGGCGTGGTGGCGCGCTGCCAAAATCCCACAAAAATGTTAAGGTAAGTATATGTAGTAACGCTATAAACTGTAGGTGGTTTTCTAGTGATTCTCACTTTGGCGATACTCTGATGATAAATGTAAGGACTTTGCGTGGCCGTTCTTAATTACACAGCTGGAGACATAGTTGTCTAAATGTTATGGATCCATTCATATGGCGTCATGTGATGACCCTATGTTCCACTGCGTATTATGTCCCTGAGAGATAGTGTACTTAGGGACCCTATCGGCTACGTGCTGCCGCTAAATCAACTATACTGCCAGCGAGTATCCAGTATGGGTGTATAATGGTGATAATACATATCATGTAACACTGGAGCCGCTCCAATTCTCGCGGTTAGAGTTGTGTGAGTATCACGTAGTATTAACCCTCAATACACCCCACACAGTGTGTCAGTATAGTCGCAAACGGTCAGCAAAGTGAATCCTAGACAGATGCTACAGTGCTGTGCATCGTATATAGCAGGGGCTGTAGTGAAGTACTCGACTACAGCCGTGCCCACAGTTGGCAAGGCAGTATACCGTCAGTTTAACCTCGCGACTCAGTGAAGTCACGTGGATGTTGCCGCTTGGGGGATTCTGCCGTAAAAGTAGGGACCAGCGTGATTTAACGTATACATGCCTCAAGTAGAGGTATAAAAGGTATTAGGAAAGCTTCATATTTAAACATTATTGTGCACCATTGCAATATAAACCCGACGTACGTTTCGTCGCCTAGAGCGACTTCTTCTGGGGTGACCCACTTAGGGGTTTGAGCGAGGCACCACAATCTTTTCTTCTTAGATTATACAGCATAATGAACACAGTTTAATGTAACGTCTTCTTTACCAAACGCAAATTTTGGCCCTTAAAATGTATGACAAACAGAAACTCATCTACATTTCTCCAATGCGGCTATTAGAACTTTGAACCAATGTCTGCATCCATGCCCTTTAATCATACGACATTCCAGGTGGTTTTAAACTGTATATTGCTAAATTTCAAATGATCTGTATTGTCCTTCCCTTCAGCTCTTGGTGTACTTGGTTTTGGTACCTGAGAGGTGTTTGTGAAAAAAGTGTAGTAATTTATTAAAGAAAAATCGACGTATTGGTCCTACCTTGGACCTTGAATAAGAACCCTGTAGTGCCGCCGGATGTTTTATTGATTTGTTCACTCTACACCAGTGTTTTTCAATAGGGTTGGGTTCCCCGTGTATCCCTAAAGTGTTTCTTGCATTTTTCCTGTCATTTGAAAATGGTACCAAATACAGAAGAATTTACAATGTATCTGATCTCGGACACGGTATTAGAGAGGGTTGGGGTTCCTTACAATGCATCTGATCACAGACGCGCTATTAGAGAGGGTTGGGGTTCCTTACAATGCATCTGATCACAGACGCGCTATTAGAGAGGGTTGGGGTTCCTTACAATGCATCTTAGCTCAGGCACACTATTAGAGAGGGTTGGGGTTCTGCACAATGTCACAATATAATGATGGGGTTCTTTAACTAAAAAAAATAATAATTAAAAGGTGAAAACCACTGGTCTACTGCCACGTGCACCCGTGGCAGATATATCTATTGTTCCATAAGCACTCCTCTCCACGGTCACCTAAAGATAATAAGTGGATTGTGCAGTTGTTGAACAGGTACAACCACAAACTGGATGCAACTTCCCCATGGAATACAAACATGGAAGAAAAAGTTTGCAACAAGTCATGAGTGTGCAGCCTCCGTGTAGTCAGCTGGCAAACACATGAGTGACTGTCCCTGCTGAGTGATGTGTCCTTGATCATCGCAGATCCTCCCCTCGGCCGTGTCCTGGCTATGTGTGTGTGTATAAGTGGAGAGGGCAGGAGAGAGAGAGGGGGGGGGCTGTTCCCACTGCAGCCTGTCTCCCTGTGTCCTTCTGCGGAAATGACACACACGGAGTCCCGTCACGTCACGCGAGAGCGCACGGACACGCAGCACACAAAGACACAGAGAGGGGGAGGGGAGTGGGGAAAACACGACACGGAGATCGGAAGACCCCTTCATATTTCGGCGTCTCGTTCTACCCACTCAGGAACAGTGCACGCACGGGGGGGAGAAGCCAGAGATCCGGACTCAGCACGGGGGGGGTGCTCTCTCCTAGGTAAGTGGGGCGGCACACTCGGTGCAGCGCTGAGGTCGAGGGTGACAAGGACTTGGCCAGATCCGTGGGAACACGGGAAGCAAAACCAAAAGTGCGTGTATTTACTAGTACGGGTAATTTGGACCCCGTAAGTAAGAGTTGAACATGTGTTTTATTTTGTTGTAATTCCACTCGCAAATAATTGTAGCGAGGCACATGTAACTGATGTGACCTCTTTCGCTGTCAGAGGAGCCAGGCGCCACTGGCAGCAAAAAATGGGTCAGGAAGCGAGACTCCCACTTGCGTGATGAGGCTGCAGTGGGTGGGGGCGGTGTGAGTCCCGTGGAGCTGCTGGCTGCAGACACTACTTTCCCCGGGCTCTGCTGCTGTCTGCAGACACTACTTTCCCGGGCTCTGCTGCTGGCTGCAGACACTACTTTCCCCGGGCTCTGCTGCTGTCTGCAGACACTACTTTCCCGGGCTCTGCTGCTGGCTGCAGACACTACTTTCCCGGGCTCTGCTGCTGGCTGCAGACACTACTTTCCCCGGGCTCTGCTGCTGTCTGCAGACACTACTTTCCCCGGGCTCTGCTGCTGTCTGCAGACACTACTTTCCCGGGCTCTGCTGCTGGCTGCAGACACTACTTTCCCCGGGCTCTGCTGCTGTCTGCAGACACTACTTTCCCCGGGCTCTGCTGCTGGCTGCAGACACTACTTTCCCCGGGCTCTGCTGCTGCCTGCAGACATTACTTTCCCCGGGCTCTGCTGCTGCTTCCTATTGTCCCCCTGGCGCGTTCTAATTCTACACTGCCTCTGTGACGTCACAAGAGAACACGAGGAGAGGGCTGAGTAGGGGAGGCGCCGTGTAAGCGCGATCAGCGGCCGGTTCTGTGCTGAGCGTTGGTCAGGTCTAGAAGGGGCCACAGTTGGCATGTTAGAATATACACACTTCTGTTAAAAAATCAAAACGCCATAAAGTTGTCTAGCAAATGTAACATTACTTTGCTCTACCTGAGGCTTATTGAAAGTGAATACGGTGTGTTGAAATAAAAATTAATATATAAATAATTTCATATTAAATAGGCAAATCAATATATATACACAAATAGCGATTGGAACACAAGAAAACAGTGTGGAATAGTCCACAAAAGAGTTCACAAATCAATGAGAAATGAAGGAATTTTAATACAAATATCAGTGGAGTTAGGAGTCAGGCTGTTTCTCCAAGGATAAACCACATCAATATGTGTAGATATTTGTTGTGTGTATATATCATTTTTTTGCACTTGTATTTAATAAAGCATAAAAAAGTTAGAATAGACAATGAAACATCCATGTAGATCGCCTTGAACTGAGAATCAATGGCCGCGCTATCTTGAACAGTGTAAATCTGTGATTGACGGCTCTATTGTTCATCAGTGAAATATGAAAAGTTTCTTGAAAACCTGGATTTTCTCTGGTAACCAGTAAATGGTGAGGATGTTTTACAATGGTATTGTTGCCTTGATAAAACAATTTGCTAAGCGGTCTCTGACACAGGATGCTGTTATTCCACACAATAATAACAATGTCTTTTTATTAGACAAAAATCTAAAGGGGAAGGATAAGTGGGTGTTGTGAGAGAAATTTGCTGAGTTCTAAATAAAGCTTTCATTCTTAGGTTAACGCCACAGAGTTTTGATGGTAGATTGTACATTTCTAAAATTCTTTGTTGATGCCAAAATCTTTAAACAAAATGGTACAGTAAATTATTACACCAAAGAACGATCTAGTTTGGATTAGTAAATATTTCTATGATTTATTTAGAAGGAACATCATCATAAGTAGATGAACACAGAGTGCACCGGAGATTAGTAAACAGTAATATATTGTAGGTATAAAAAAAATATATGCACACTTAAAATTAAAATTACGTAGGTGACCTCCAGCTCCGAGCAGTCTACAATAAATTTGCCTCTTATCCCCCCTTGACGAATTTTGAAAAGCTCTGTCTGGCAGAGACCGACACTAGAGGACTCACATCACAGCTGTACGGAGAGGTGAACGATTCTGCAGGTTCTAGACAGCAATCACCGTCTTTTAGAACCCAATGGGAGAAAGATTTGGGAGAGACCCTAGAAGATGAGGAGTGGAATACCTTATACCTAGCTACGGCAAAAAGCTCCATTTGCACCACACTAAAGGAGAACGCATATAAGGTTTTAATGCGGTGGTACCTCACCCCAATGAAATTAGCCAAGTTCGTGCCTGATCCTCCCCGCTGTGCCCTAGGCAGTGCGGGGGATCGGCCGACCTGTTACATATGCTGTGGTCCTGCCCGCGGATCTCCCTAGTGTGGGAAGAAATTAGAAATTGGATACGGAGGATCTTTGACCTCACTATTCCCCCGGACCCATGGCTGTTCCTCTTGAACAGACCATTAACGGGTCTGTCCAAAGCACACAATAAATTAATAGCACATTTTGCAATAGCAACGCGGAGCGAGATCGCAGCATTATGGAAACGGCCCGACATTCCAAGCATCCCAAAGATTCGGAATCGAATGTGGTTTATCTGCCAGATGGAAAAGTTGACGAGTTTAGTTAACGACACTGGCACCAATTTCCTAAACGTATGGACGCCTTGGCTGGCGCAGACAGATATCCCCGGGGTAGAGAGTAACACAATCTGGCGATGATAGTTATAGATGCATTCTCCTTTGGGAGTGAGATCCCGAAATGAGACGAGTACACAGATAAGACAGTGGCAGGGAAGACCTGACTGGGACGATGTAGGACGGTGTAGTAAAGGCAGCGATTTGTCGATGGTGAATAGCAGATAGTGCCTGGAGCGGCGCCCCTTCCAGACCCTCCCTCACCTTACCTTTCCCACCCCCACCCCCCCTTCTTTTTTTTTTTTATTATAAATTTTGTTTATTTTTTTTTATTCTTATTATTCTTTATTATTACTATTATTATTGTTATTCCCGGCTGAGTAGGGCCCGAAAAGCCGGGAATTTTCTCAAATTAGATAACAATTCACAGTTGAGATTACTATTCAGATCACATGTATGGTGTATTGTATCTTTTATCTGAAATTTGCAATAAAATCTAAGTTACAAAAAAAAAAAAAATTACGTAGGTGGATAAATCCAGGGGTGAAATCCTGAGTCACAGGTGAGTGTCCTACGCAGTGCTCCGTGCGCTGGAGCCTCTGCTGCATATGGAAATGCCCGACACTTCCTGGTTATGTCTCAGGGTGTGTACATGCGTTCACCAGATCCTGGCTTACTGGACAACCGGATGTTGTGTGAAGGAAAATTGTGTAACGTGACCCCTACGCGTTTCGCAAAGCTGTGCTTCATCTGGGCGTCACGTTTGCAACTTCATGTGTCTCTTAAATACCACTTCTGCCAATCAAAGAGGGCTGAACAATGACCTTATTAATAAGTGTAACAATATACACAGATTATTTTTAAAACAGCACATACGAGTAGAGATGTTAAACAACACATACAGTATAAAAATCTAGGTGTAAAAGTAACAGAATTGATTTTCTAGTGATAGATTGGTAAGTTTAATATTAACTTCTTACTGCTCTCCGGTGCGCTCTTGTGTTCTGTCTTTGGAGATCTCCGATGTGAGATACCCATAGGAATGTTGGATTGCTCCAACACAGTAGACGCAAAGACACCAGGCTGCAATAACAACCCGTTGAAGCATGAGTGCGGTTTTCTTCCCAATTGTTTGTGAACATCATACAGTAATTAGCATAGTTTTAGAAATGGGGATAAAAATATGGTAATATATAAGAAATTACCAAGTTAATGTATCGTTGGAAAAATTGGTAATTGGTTCCTGTCTGCCTAGGAAACTTGGAGTGTAAATGTAACCCTCGGGTGTTAACGTCAATGTCTCTTATCTTGGCTTTCTCAGATATGGTTACCTTGTCGGTATTGGATTTGTGCGGCTGGGCGATGATATAGCAATGATGGTCGCCAGGAGCTTCATTCATTCAACATAAGCTTTATTGCTAAATCCATATACATGTTGATCTCTTCTGGGTGGCTTCGGTAGAGCTCCATCTCATATGGGCCCCTGTCGGGCCTGGTGCTATTCTCCGTCTGTTGGTGATGAGTGTCCCTCCGTCGAGCACGACATTCCACCATGTGGCAGTCTTGACTGGGGCCAGCTATGGACCCTCCAATAGGACTGGTCCAACTATGCCTTGGAGCTATATGGCCTGTTGAGTTCCCTCTGGGCATAGGCTGCCTCTGCATGACCCTTTAATGGCGAAGGGAGCCATCTCTATGGGAAGCTACCTAACCAGAGATTGTCCCTCACTATAAAACAAAAGGCTATCCTTGTACTATATCAGTGGGGGTGACAGGGGAGGAAGGGTGGCAGTGGTGGACAAGAGGGTGATAGGAGCAGTTTGGCAGGTCACGTGGGTGACAGGAGGCTAAGGGAAGGCAGTGGTGTGATTGTCCCTACCTTGCTCTCCTGTCTCCACAGCCAGCACCACGTGGAGCTCCCAGCAGTCCGTGTATAGTCACTGTACCCTGTGCTGCTTGGGAGCCCACCAAGAGTCGCTGGTCCATAGGAGCTCAGGAGAGGACCTAGTTAGGGGGCACTCTGGTGTCTCCTCTCCCATGTCTCTATGGTCCCTCTGCTTCAAGTCGTTTTTTTTTATCTTCAGAGGAAGCACTGAAGGACCACATTCCATACAGGGCTGGCCACCCATATACTATACTTATGAACGTGTATACACTATTCACAGTGAGATCACACTACTCCTGGGACCTGGAGTCTCTGTCTCTCACTGTCTCCAAGCAGAAAGGGCTGGGCTTAACTTCTGCTGAGTCACCCAAGCACCATGTGATGGGAAAAGGGTCATTCCTCTCTGTGGGTCCACACAGTTAACCCCTTAAGGCCATGGTAATCCCAAAGTGGGTTACATAAATATAAAGAGCCTTGCTTGAGGAGACACAGGTGAATATATTGAGGTTCATAGTCAAGTGCTTTAGTCCCTGAGTCATTATCAAGGTGTGTGTGTATGTATGTATGCATACATTCACGGGCTAATCTGCAACATTGATTAGCTCCCCTTAAGTGATATACAGTTTCTTGCTAGATTGATGGCGGCTTTTAAAATCTGCAAAACATACCATTTTCTTTCATAAAACAAAATTTTTTGGTTACGTTACCAAATCAAAATGACATTGTAGTCTTAGAAGATAAGGTCTCCTATTATAATATGAGTGAAACGGTTTCTCACATCCAATGTAGATTTGAGGGTTCAGGTTGATGTGTCCACATTAGAGGTAGGAATGGCAATTTACTGTCAGTAGAAATCTCATCATGGGAAAATTACACTGGTTCAGCTGAAATCTGAACTCTAGAGTGAGTTAAAACGGCCTGTTACTAAAAATAGCAGTTTTAGTTGGTAATGTGCCCCAAACGTCCTTTGGGGTAAGATTCCTTGGCCAAACGAAGCATATTTCAAAATGTTTTAAGACTTAATTTTTATGAGACCTTTTAGTCTTTCAAGCCAATGGTTCTTGATTGAACTGCTTTTTTGGCTTATACTTTGAAGTCAGTTGTCCGTATTTGCAAACTGTGCTTTGTACCAATTTTTGGAAACCTCGTCTTTGTATCTGCACATCTGTTTCATACAAACACTGCTTAATATGGCACTTTTGCTGTGCACACTAAAGGCGTTGATATTGTTTTAACCACTGATCCTTTTGCTGACATGAATTTGGTACATTAAAAGGGGGTAAAGTTGGGTGCGCACACATGACGTCGCTGCGGGTGCACGCGAGCTAGGGGAGCTCCATGCACTCCGCCGACAGATTCAACAATAAACCCCCTGATCAGCCCCGCGAGATGACACGCCGGTTGGGGGAACTTCCAGGGATGGCAGCAAAGAATACCTCGAAACCGGGGGCGCCAATCTTTCCCGCTACAGCCTTAGACAGTCTGTGGCAGCTGAGAGGAGGATCAAAGATTGCGCCGCTGAGCGCACAGGAGCGCGCGGCCATAACACCCAGGGAAGGTGAGAGGCAAGCTGCAGGGTCTGAAGGCGACTTCTGTGATAGAAAGGCCACCCTGAGACATTCAGCGGAGAGGGCTACAGCAAGAGAAGAGGCAGTGGGGAGAGCTGTTTCTGACAGAGAGCAGAGTATGGCAGAAGGAGACACAGTAATTACCAAACAGGACCTCCAGCATATGTTGAAAGAAATACAAGCAGGTTTTCAATCAGCACTGGATAGAGCAGTAAAGGAATTTAAAGCAGAAGTTTCTTTATTGGCTTAAAGAACTACGGAGCGTGGAAATAAAATGGACATAGCTTTACAAAATCAGGTAAATACTGACAACGAGGTCCTGCATCTCAACGAAGAGATAAGAGCCATGAGGGATGTTATAGACAACTTGGAGAACTGGGAGCGAAGGCAGAATTTACGAGTCCGCCATGTCCCTGAGTCGGTCTCCGCAGAAGCCCTCCAGCCACACCTTAAGACAGCGGTGCGCAAACTGGGGGGCGCGCCCGAGACTTCTGGGGGGGCGCGGCTTTTATAATGGCCTGCGCTGAGAGCGCGAGGCCTCTGTAAACGTAATTACCTGGCTCTGGTCACACGTCTCTATGACAACGCGGCGTCAAATGACGCCTGTTGCCATGGAGATGTGATGTCAAATGATGCCATGGGTCACGTGACGTCACACGACCACGCAGCATTTGACGCATCATTAGACGCGAGGGGGGGCACGACCGAGGAGGGAGCAGATAGGGGGGTGCAGGCGCGGAGAGTTTGCGCACCGCTGCCTGAAGAGACTGTTCATGTCAATTGTTCACGTCTGTAGAATCAACAGCGATTCTGTAGGAGGCTCATAAAGCTACTATTAGAGGACCGCTTATTTCAATTACATCATATAGAAAGAGAATAAAAATGGAAAGTCAAAAAATATTTAACGGAAAAAATTATAAAGTTGGAAAGCTCACATAAAAAAACCCGTCGAAGAAAGTATATAACATTTTGAGCCAGGCAAGGGAGGAATTTAAGAGGTTACAATTGGAGGATGTAGAGAAGGCCCTTTATGACAAGGGAGATAAGGCAGATTATCTATTGGCAAATAAACTTGGTGATGAAGGCGAGGGTCTTGGTCCCCGCTATTAGATTAAAAAGCGGGGGAGTGACCTACAACCCTTCAAGGATCGCCGAGGAATTCGCTAAATTTTATACGGATCTTTACGATCTAGACAATTGAACCCCGAATGCTAAAGTCGCAGGTTTGAACTAGATTGAGGATTATCTGAGAGATTGTGCCCTCCCGAAATTGACAGAGGAAGACCGTAAGATTTTAAATGCAAAAATAACTGGTAGAACTGGGAAGAGCGGTCAGTTCTTTGAAACCATCAAAAGCACAGACCCAGATAGTTTCTCAAATCTTTACTATAAAAACTTTATAGGAATTTTAGGACCCTATCTGTTGGATCTATTTAATGATTTTCTCGGTGGAAAAAAATCCCCCCCCACTGATGAGGAAGGCCAATATAGTGGTGATCCCTAAAGAGGGAAAGGATCCTTTATGTTGTGGTAGCTACAGGCCAATCTCACTTCTTAATATGGTTTTGAAAATCAATAGCAACATTTTAGCCAACAGATTGAATACAATACTCCCAAGATTAATTCACTATGATCAGGCGGGATTTGTGAGCGAGCGCCAGTTGTCTGACAATACAAGAAAAATTATTAATGTTATCGATCAGATACACAAGTTTAAACTGAAAGCTATGCTGCTGAACCTAGACGCTGAGAAAGCGTTTGATAGGATAAGGTGGGACTTCTTAGATAAAACATTAGAGGCAATTGGATTTTCCGGAGTTTTTTTTTACAGGGAGTCCGTGCTCTCTCTGTCGCCAACAGCCACCAGAAGATCCCAGATGGGGAGGGGAATCTGATAACAATTAAAACTGGGACAAGGCAGGGGTGCCCACTTTCCCCCTTTCTTTTCGCACAGACAATCGAGCCTCTGCGGCCACCATCAGAGCCTCCCCAAATATACAAGGGATTAAAATAAAAGATGAGTGCTGCAAGATATCGTCGTTTGCAGATGATGTTATTCTTACTATAGCTAACCCATTGACTTCTCTTCTGAATTTGCAGTCTAGCCCCTCTGGGGTTTTGTGAGGTCTCTGGATATAAAGTAAATATGGGAAAATCAGAGGCCCTAAATTTGACGCTAACTGAAAAGGAGGTCGAGGTGCTCAACGACACTTTGACTATAAATGGAAAAATACCCATTTGAAATATCTAGGAATTTATCTTATCAGAGACTATAATTTATTATATTAATATAATTACCCTGACCTATTCTCCAAAATTAAAGATCTACAAAGCTGGAATTGTCACTGTATTTCCTGGATAGAGCGTATAACTGCAGTTAAGATGAACATTTCTGAACCACACCACTAGGAAGTATCATAGGGTCTGGGAGCCCTGGGACGCTGGACAGGGGTGCGATCCTGGAGGGAGAGAGGATATGGGAGTGTGGATGGTAAAATATGGTGTTTACCAAATGTTGGATGATGTGTAATGTGATTGTTGTTGTTTGTAAGAAATTTGATACAAAATGGTTGTTCAACCACCCCCGTCCCCCCCCTTTATTTTTGTATACTTCCCCTTACTATTTATGCGTGGGGAAAAAATATATATAAGTTAAAAAAAAAAACAGCGGTAAAGTACTCCATATCTCACAAGTGCCCAGCGACATCTCACCAAGGCGGCCCCTATATAATATATGGGAAGTTGTCTTCATGTGAACATGATTTTAGTCCCATTATTTAAGGGGAGCTGAACTCTTTATCATGGGGACGATGTCTTTACAGGATAATGGTAGGGGCCTGTCATTACTTGAACAGGAACCATATTTTAGACATTGTGTGTTCTACCTAGATACATTTCAATGATTTCAATCATTTCACTGATTTCTTTTTTCCTTAGGTGGATCGGAAAATGAACCCAGCTGAATTCAGAGATAACAATGACGACGATAAAGAAGGTAGTGTGCGTATTTACTGAGAGGCAGAGCATATTATTTTTGGGCACCAAAAACTGTACATGTAATGGGGAAAAAAAACATCCAAATATTTTCCTCTTCTGTGCATCAACAATCAGATAAATTCAAATATTATAGTACAAAGAAAGAGAATGGGACGAAGCGTTAGTGCGAACACGAAATGCACGTCGGCTGGTGCTTCTTCCTGGTCCCTGGTCTTACCCCCAAGGTGTAAAGTATCTTGCACTGTTTTGTATTTTTTCCATCGCACATGGAGGTGGATGTATATATGTATCTGTGTACAGGCATACCCCGCATTAACATACGCAATGGGACCGGAGCATGTATGTAAAGTGAAAATGTACTTAAAGTGAAGCGCTCCCTTTTTTCCACTTTTGATGCACGTACTGTACTGCAATTGTCATATACGTGCATAACTGATGTAAATAACGCATGTGTAACAGGCTCTATAGCCTCCCCGCTTGTGCACAGCTTCAGTACAGGTAGGGAGCCGGTATTGCTGTTCAGGACGTGCTGACAGGCGCATGCGTGAGCTGCTGTTTGCCTATTGAGCGAAATGTACTTACTCGTGAGTGTACTTAAAGTGAGTGTCCTTAAAGCGGGGTATGCCTGTATCTATATTTTGTATGCTGCTACAGTTTTCACTTCGGCGTGAATAATTTGAAGCCCTGGGGTACCCTTCCTCTTGTTTGTTTTTTTCTTTTCTTTGTACTCTAGTAAGGTATTGTGCAGTGTGTTACAGGTCCCTCTGCCAGCAAAGGGTGTCCTAGAAACTAAATCAGTGCAGATTTCACAAGTGACATTTATTTTAATATGTTTCCTGGTAAAACATTTTATAAATAAAATATATCCGATTTGCTGCAGGTGCTATTTTGTGCCTCGCCACATAGTTAGAGGACGTCTTTAGAATCGGTATAATTGTAAGGTAGTTAGTAGTTAATTCTTGTTTGGCCTTGGGTATATTCCAACTTTTACAGGTGGCTTATGTTAAAAAGCCATGCCCGATCACAGTGCTTGGTAACTGAGCTGGTGGATACTCCTTGCAGAACATGAAGTATCTACAACTGCTGCACATTATCGTTCAACCCAGCAGTTAAAGCTGCTTCCGTTCAGTGGCATGAATAAACAAGTCTTCATGCGGCAGCTCCATACAAGTGCTTGGGCCACATATTTTGCGTGTGTTTTCCTTTAAGTAGGTGTAACAGCATGCTGACATTTCACTCCATTGAAAGCCCTTGGCAATTCATCATTGCTGTGACATTTCTTACAATTTTGTATTTTTTTTTTTTTTTTAATTTAAGATATGTTTGATTTAGCTATGTAAATTTAGGTTCCGAAATCCGCCTGCAAAAATGTAATAACAAATGTCAAATGCTATACAATCCATGCAGCTCCATTAGTTACGATCTCATACCTGTCTGATGAACAAATAGAGCAAAAGTTCAAAACTTGCAATCATTGGGACTGCATTATTAAGCAATTTGTTTAGAAAACAATGACCTCCTACATGGCAAAACTATTTTTTTGTATTCAGATTTCTACAAAACAGAAAACTATGGCATTATTTCACATAGACCAAGTAAAAGATCTCTATCTATATATCTATATATCTCTTTTATAAGAAAAACACATAAAAAGTAAAGTCCCACCAATCAATCTCTCGTGTGTGTATGTATGCATGTGAGAGATTGATTGTTGGGGCTTTACTTTCTATGTCATTTTATGTGTGGTATAGCAATTGTGTGTTTTTCTTACACTTTGGTAAATAGTTTATAACTATAGGGAACCTTCACTTGGCCTAATGGGGACTGGGGTAGGTGCTCCCCTGGGATAAGTACAAGAAGTACACAAGAAAGAAAAAGCAATCCCAGCTATGGGCACTCAAACCTCCAGATAAGTGAAGTGATGGTTAAAATATCAAAATTAACTTTTAATATGTTGAAATAAAGGGAGGACTTAGTCGACGATGAGATAAAAATAATACTTAAACACCATAATCCAGTGCCCTAGTGAATATATGCACCCACGACAGCTATGCTACGTACATGCACAATTAGACTGGCTTAGTCTGTTGAAAGTGTTACCGTATGTAGTAAATAGTTGCTAGTGTTGGCTGTAACCTCCTAGATTAGGGTGTTTAAAATATTATTTGTATCTCATTGTCGACTAAGTCCTCCCATTATTTTAACATATTAAAAGTAAATTTTGATATTTTTACCATCACTTCACTTTTTCTTTGTTGTGTATACTTTTGTAATTAGACAAAAAAAATCTACTCGGTATATAATTTATTTTTTATTTAAATTTTTTTCAGTCAAAATTGTGAAAGTCGAAGCATCAAGTGAAGTGGACGTCCTGGACTATTTGGGTGCCAGATCTGCAGAGAAGCGTGAGCCAGATTGCACGTTTATCTGTCAGCCCGAGTCCAACAAACGGAAACAAACATCTCTTGTGTGCGACGGGTCGAGCATTGAGCCAGAAATTATAACTGTAAAAAAAAGAAGACTCATCCCAGAGGTAAATACCATCTTCTTTTAATGATTTCCTGTAGGCTACATTATCTAAATATTTTCTGCACATTGGCCACCAGTTTATTCTACACTGTAATTTTCTGAAGAGAAAAATGGTTTAAACCAGGCCCGTCAAACTCCCAATTGCTTGGGGGACAATTCTTTTAAGTCTAAGGCTGTGTTTATAGTGGAGAGTGGCTGCGCTCTCCCGTGCTGATGCTCACCTCTCGCTTACCAAGCGGCTGCTTTTCATTTTCTTGCCCCTCAGACAGAGCGCGTGCTCTGGTAGGCGGGGCTTGCGGGGCGGAGGCGGTTCAGGAGGCGTACCTGACAGAGATCTATCGATATATATAGATATATCCAATATATATATATATCCCCTATATCCATGGATATAATGGATATATCCCCTGTCTGGGCCCCAAAGGTAAGTGCCACCACTACAGCAGACCCCAGATCAGCCAACACCTCCTGTTGGACCCCTCAGCCAGATAGGGGAGCGGAGGGAACAGGGAGCGGAGCTACCTCTGAAAAATGGCCGCTCTTGGGTCTAAGCTCATTTCTGAGCTGCGCTCTGATTGGACGGCAGTGCGGTCATGTGACCGCACCTCCTCTCCAGCAAGCGCTGAAACACAGATTTGGCTGTCGCGAAAAGCTGAGCGAGGTTCCGCACGCGTGAGCACGCCTGCGGAAGCTTTTACTCAGAAAGGTACAATACTAAAGAATGGGTCTCAGATTATGTACAAAGCGCGGATCAGCATGCACGACACCACTATAAAAACAGCCTAACTGTTTAGACTTGGGCTGCACCATCAGAACGGCAGAAGGAAAAAATGAAATAGTCACAATAACCTACGCTTAAACATTATTTTATTTTTTTCTTGCGTTTCCCTTATTAAGAATATGTAAACATCACTGATATCCATCTCCCTCTCACCCTCATCACCCCCTTCTCTCGCCCTCTCCTCAGTGCACACATGTTTTTTTTTGCACAAGTACTTATCTCTCTCCCTCGCACCAGCGCACCTTTCTCACCCTCCGGGGACGGGTGGTGATTGGAGGGATCATATGTGGGGGCGATTAGGGGGATGTACTCGCCAGCTTGAGGTGGTCTGTCTCTCGTGAACTGGGATGGGCCGCCTGGCATGTTTGACAGCTCTGGTTTAAACTCTTTCCTTGTCAGTATGGTTCTGGGTAATTTACATGTGGGTATTTAGAGAAAGTGGAGCTGAAACCATTGTTAGCTGCAAAATCACAAGAATTTCACAATTCTGCAAAAAGACATAAAATCTACATCTTCATTTCTCTAAATATAGGACCAGACAGACGGCAAAGGCTTATAGTTTGTTCATGCCTTTGCCATAGAGCAGAATAGTCTAAGCTTCGTCCCCAACTGCCCCCCAACAGGCCAACTTTTCAAGATTCTCTTATTACTAATTATAAACTGCTGAGTTATGTTGGTGGCTTTTAAGAATTGAGCTTGAACCACCTACTGTGAAAGTCTTGTATTACAAGAAATAGGCGCATCTCTGACACTTTTTTTTATTTTCCGAAACAAATAAAATGTGCACTAATAACCTCTGATGTATATTCTATTTAGACCCAGGCATGACCAAAAAGACACAGTTATCATGTTTTTCCGATCGTTACTGGTGTGAGATTTCCTGAGCGTATAATCATCAATGAGTGGCACACATCTGTATCTGTCCCGGCCAGGTTTTCCTTCCATAAGACAATGAATCACTTCTAACCCTGATAATTGGCTATTGTATCCATCCAGGGTTAGCAACAGGTTTATCTTCAACCTGTGTGTTTAGGAATACATTGATGTGTCTCTAACAATTTATGTTACCATTTCAGTAATCAAAATGTTTTTGTTTTTAGAGCCTACTACAATGCATGAAAAACAGAGATTTTGCATCAGCTGCTCAGGCGAATGTGGAACTGCTAAATACAACCTCCGATTATAACACCGCGTCCATATGTGAAGAAGAAACAGTCAATGAATTTGCCACATCGTATAAGAAACCGCTCTATGGAATTTCACACAAGATAACAGAGAAGAAAAATCCTATAGCACCAGATCTGCTGGCATCTTATGAGCTATCTGACAAGGCCAACCAAGGCAGTCCTTCAAATCTGCGTATTTTCAATGACTTGCGCAAACGTGAATCTGCTGGCACCTTGTTGACATCATCCGTCACTGATGATTCAAACATTTACTCTTTGATACAAAAAATGTTTTTCACCCTCAACACACTTAATTCAAATATGTCGCAGCTGCATAGTAAAGTTGATCTTTTGTCCCTTGAGGTGAGTAGAATAAAGAAAAAGGTCAGTCCTCTAGAATTGGTGGCGGAGTTCCAGCCGCCGGCAGAATATCAGCTGACCAGCGCAGAGTTGAAACAGGTGATGGATCAGAGTAGCTCTGCCGGTGATCTGGCATGTCGGTTACTGGTTCAGCTTTTTCCTGAGCTCTTCGGAAGCGACGAGTTCTCTAGGAACTGTAGCACCTGCGGTTTCTTCAATAAGAATAAACTCGAGTCCCTTCACCTTCAACTTATTCGAAACTATGTGGAAGTTTGCTATCCTCCTGTCAAGAACACAGGCATCTGGCTAGTGGAGTGCTTGCCTCAATTAAATGACTTCTTCAATCGGTTTTGGGCTCAAAGAGAGATGGAGAGCAGCCATCAGAGTGTACAGTCCTCCAATTTTTTTGAAACGCAACAGGAGCAGAACTCTCATTTTGTTGAAAGCAAAGAGCAAGAGGAAGATCTTTCCCTGGATAGAACCAGTTCTGTTGTTTCAGAATATGCTCTTAATACTCAAGATCTCAATGAGTTTTTAGACGAAGCTTCTTCTCCAGGTGAATTTGCTGTTTTTTTGTTGCACCGGTTGTTCCCTGAAATTTTTGACCAAAGAAAACTCGCTGACCGAAGCCCTGGAGAACCTGAGAACTTTTCTCTAGATCCCCACAGGCTGCAACTGATTCGCCAATATACAGAGATTTATTTTCCTGACATACAGGAGGAGGAGGCTTGGTTGCAGCAGTGTGTTCAAAGGATTAATGATGAGCTGGAAAGTGTGTTCATGGATGGTAGTGATTGCGATGACATGAGGGATGACTGTTATGACTCCTCGAGCCTCCCTGATGATGTGTCTGTTGTAAAAGTGGAGGATTGCTTTGATCTTGACAAAGCAGGAAGAAGGTCCAAAAAGATATGGCTCGTTCCATTTGACTTTGATAAAATTGACATTCCTCCGCCTGACTTTGAGGTCCCTTTTTCGCACTTCCTTCTCAGCAAGGAACAAATTAAAAATATATATGAGAGCAGCTTGTCTATTGGTAATTTTGCCTCACGACTGCTGGTTCATTTATTTCCAGAGCTTTTCACCCATGAGAACTTGAGGAAGCAGTACAACTGTAGTGGTTCTCTTGGGAAGAAACAACTTGATCCCAGCCGGATAAAACTTATCCGGCACTATGTGCAAATTCTGTACCCAAGGGCAAAGAATGACCGAGTCTGGACTCTAGAATTTGTGGGGAAGCTGGACGAGAGGTGTCGCCGAAGGGATACAGAACAGAGGCGCTCATATCAGCAGCAGAGAAAGATTTACGTGCCTGTACCAGAGAGGAGGGACTTCATGACTTTTGACTTAAACCCGGAGAGATTCAGGGATCTGTTAGAAGGACCACCCCTGCCTCCAGAACGCAGCACCAAGGACTTCTGCAAAATCCCACTGGATAAGATTATCGTTCCTTCGCCTGATTTCCCTGTGCCTTCAATGTTCGTCCTGAATGATAAAGAAATAAGGGACATCGTACAACAAAGTCTTTCTGTTGGAAACTTTGCAGCCAGACTGCTAGTGAGACTCTTCCCAGAGCTGTTTACCCCAGAAAACTTTAGGCTACAGTACAACCACTCGGGTGCTTGCAACAAAAAACAGCTTGACCCAGTAAGACTCAGATTGATCCGTCATTATGTGGAGGCAGTCTATCCCGTGGAAAAGATGGAGGAGGTGTGGCATTATGAATGTATTCCTAGCATTGACGAAAGGTGTAGGCGCCCAAACCGAAAGAAATGTGACATACTTAAAAAAGCTAAGAAAGCGAAAAAGTAAGACTGGCTGAGAAACTCCTGGTTCCTAAATTATTTGTGTGGCGTAGAGAGATTTGTAGTGCTGCTTTTAACTGTTTTTGATGAATAATTCTTATGTATGAAGTATGCAGGAATGTGAGATTGATGGCATATTTGCACTCACCTGGGAAACAAAGTTGTTTTATTCACTGGTAATGTGTTATTACTGTAATGCTCAGTTCACCATTCTCCTGTGTTTTTACTTGTCACTTTTTTTAATAGTGTATTTTTTTTTAACTGCTTCCAACATTTCAGTGTTTTTTTTTTTTTTTTTGTTTGTTTTTAGGCTGTTAATAATATAATTTAAATTTTTTCCTGCCAATTAATTTTTCATTTTATAGAGTCCAGCTTAAAGTTCTGACATTGAAAGTCGAACCTTGAATAGTGTCATCTACACAAGGGGTGCACAAACTTTTTGCCCTGCGCCCCTCTGCCTGCTCTCCCCCACTGTTCGCGCTTCCTTGTCTCAAGCGTCAAATAGTGACGCGGGTCATGTCACGTGACCTTGCGGCGTCATTTGATGCCGTGTTGCCATGGCGACGTGTTGCCATGGCGACGCGTCGCCCGAACCCGTCTGAGTCAAGGTAAGGGAACTTACGCAGGCCTTGCGCAATCCCCGGGCATTTAATTTAAGTGCTTTGGGGAAGAGCACGGGGCCTCTGTAAGCGCCCCTCCCCCCCCCAAAAAATCTTGCGCACCCCTGATGTACAGTTTTCATACCTTGACAAAGAAATCTCATTGGAAACAGTGCTTTCATTTCTGCAATAAGATTTCACACATGTATATCGAAAAATGTATCTTGAAATTTTATAGGAGTTTGGTTTCTGTTGCTATAGAAATGTATATTTTATTATAGACGGTCTGATCAGACATTTGTCGCCATAGAATATTTTTTAACTGTTAACATAAAAAATGAGAAGGAAATCTTTCCATGAACTCTGGGTTTATCTTGTCAAATTTTAATAGTGCCGCCTTTCCATGGAAATATAGCTCAGGCCATTGAAATAATGTTTCTTTCAGTGAAGTTCATAAAACCTTATGTTTAAAACTGCAATCCACCCTACTTGAATTTTCTTTACAGTATCAGAACGGGATATCAGCCGGCACTGAACTGTGCTATTTATTGATTTGGGGACCTCCCAGTTCCAGAGATTGATACTTTAAAAAAAAAAAAAATTAATATATAAATGTGCTGGCATTTCTGATCCCTTTTGGGAAATCAATATGGCTGCTATCCTAGTCTCCCTACTACTGGCCAATAAGAAGCCACAATGTCGTCCGAGCATCATTTCTCTGCTTCCTTTTGGGTGACCTTGGTAGCCATATTACTTACTGATTTTAGTGTCACATACAAAAGGTAGGAATAGTGTAGTTCAGCTCCAGCGGACTCCTCTGGCTCTGATTTCTGTTTTCGAAGAAAGAAAAATAAGGTTATTTCTGCTTCTTGGTGTTCTATGCATGCAGCTTTCAGACATTGACTCGGATGTTTGTCTACGATACAAATCTGCCTCTCCGCTTGAGAAAGTAAAATGGGGAATCGCAAACCCTGGATTAAGCAGGAACTCGCCAGATGTACAAAAATATAAAAGGTAGAGTAGAATGGATATTTAAAAAAACAAAAAACAGCCAATATCCTCCCACGCGTTTCTCAAGGAGGAGACCACACGCCAATATGCTGTGAAGCCACTTCTCTTAGCTGGAAGTGCCCACTTCAATCTGTCCTCCAAGATCGCAGGTAGCGTGTCTTTCCTACAACCTCGTGTAAAAGGAAGGCTTCGCTGGTCTTGTTCATTTATAGGAATGCCGCCCTTCAGCATGCAGTAAACCTATTGCAAGCCTGCACCTGTCATAGTATTTGGAACATTTAGCTGAAACATTGGCAAACTCTACTTCCTTATTTGTAGAATTGGGCTCTTCTGCACTTTTTATTTTATTTTTATTCTTACAGCATTAACTGCTTTTTAGCACCAGTACTCCTGCTATAGACATGGGGGGGCACATCGTTTTCCATTTTTAATTAGCATTTAGATGACCGAATCGGTTTCCTTAAGTCAGCTATTTACTGCAGGGTAGTAGATGAGGGTCTTGCACTTTAATTAGTGCATAAGTGTGAATTATTTTGCTTCAGGCCAATGCATACGAGCATGCTCATCCCCAAGTTCAGCATTCTATAGCTGGATTGAAACGGTGTATGTGCCATTTAAAAATAATTGTTAGAGTTTAACTCTTGGCCTTTGGCATTTATCTCCATTCTATCCTGATTCTGCACTGCCACAAAAGCAGGTGGTATTTTTGCCCTACTACAAAATTGAACTATAGATTTCTGATTTTTAGATTTCTCCTTTTAAACAATGTAAATTATCAAACATTTACACTACATAATTATTACAGATTTGGGCACACTTTAAACCTACAGTACACTAAGTGCTGCCAAAGCTGTTATTTCACCTCTGCACTCTTTTGATCAAAATAAGTAGGAAAATACCATTCTATAAATCAGTGATTTGCTCAAAAGATTTGTAATTATGTTTTTTTTTTTTTTTTTTTATCACAAACGAGTATGACAAACTTATTTACAAACGGCATAAGTAGCCCATTTAAAATCATAAGGGTATTTTTACTGTTAAAATAAACTTTTCTATGTTCGCAAGCCCTTTAATGCCAGAAATAAACAGCTCCAAATGTTACTTCTGTGCAAAAAAAAAAGTGCAATGTGTACTTTCAGCTCTAAATGCAGTGTTGAACGCTGGAGCAATGTTGTACATGAACACCCACTTTTTACATGACCACCCACTTTTTACATGACCGATGTAAAACGGCACCATGTGATACAGATATTGCTCCGAATACTACACTTTGCACTACAGCTTGAGTTGTAGCGCAACTCTGTGTTTGGCCCAGGATTTGTTAAGCTACCTTAATCCAGTTTAATGTTATGAATAGTGATGCTTTGCCTGTATCTGCTACAGCATAACTTAATTGTTTTATTTTTATGTTTCAGCTAAACCTCCTCTGCTGTGTGTTCATTTGTTTTACAAGAATGAAGGCATGGTTGTGTCATTGATTTAAAGAAGCAGTCCCTTTTTCCATACCTGACCCAGAGGTCGGGGGAAAGCTGCTCTAGGCTTGTTTTATAGTTGGCGCGCATGCGCTCGTGCTAATGCTCGTGCAAGTGAATCACACTTTTTGTGTGCATGGTCTGTGCTGTGAGTGACAGCTGGGCGTGGCTATGACGTGAACAGGTAGGCAGACAACGTTCAATTTCAGTGCAACATGGTAATTAATAAATATAAACAGATTTAGTTAAATGTAATTTACAAAACTCATTTAATTGTTTTTGACTTTTGTGAAGAAACCAGTTCGGAGCATTATAAAACGGCTGCTTTTAGTAATTTTAAGAATCAAGCCATTATGATTACAGTATGAGGCTTGGTTTAATTTTGTTCCATGTTGATACATTTTGCACTGAATGTTTAAGTGGAGGATGTTTTCCAATGAAATTGCAGCCTCACTGTGATTGGCTAATAGAGCGTGACGGGCACCGGCAGCAGCGCGAAAAGACACTTTTCATGTCTTTCCTCCGATCTGCCGGGTCAACGCTCACTGCCGTACGCGCGTCGGAAGTATAGCACGTCAGGTTTAAACACAGTCGATTTATAATTGACGTGCACTATATTACACGCCTTAAGCCTTACCGCACCTTAAACATTGCCATCACTATTCACATTCGTATAGGATCTGAGGTGGGCTAAGGCTTAGTATTGTTTTGTAGCTCTAGCGTAGACCAGAACATATATCCAAGAGTAAAACTTTAACCCGTAGCCACCAGAGTCTATGAAATATTCCCTGTTTGGGAGAAAAGAAATCTGTTTACAGCTATTACATTGTTAATATGAAGGATAAATCATTTTAGTTAAGACTTTTTTTATTTTTATGTGCTATCCCATTTCTTAACTGCAATTCAATGTAGCACATTGTTTTACCATAACATTTTGCATTGTGTGTGTGCAGGTAGTACTAATTGTTCAGGGCACATGCTAGACAGCCACTGATTGAGCCACCTGTGCTGAAGTTGAGATATCCTGAAAACCTGACTTGTTTGGGGGGGTGGGGGGGTGGGGGTGCTTGTGGACTGGAGTTGAGCATCCCTGTCATAAGACACCTTTTTGTGACTCTAGAAAACACCATTCAAATGAGTGGGCTGAAAAGGTGCCCTGTGGAATAGCACATCCTGGTAAACATGGGCTGATGTCCTCCCAACAGTATTCTGCGCTATTAACTCTCATTATCAGTGACAGCAGAAAACAAACACCACAGTGCGGAAAGGTTCATCTGCTGATAATCATGAACTCAAGGGTACTAATCGGGCGGATGCACAAAAATGAACATGGCACGTAGGGGTTCCAGTAGGGTAGCCCTAAAACAAAAGGCAAACATAGTATGGAGGGAAGTTTCTCAGACCGCTTTAGACACTACAAGTGATATTTACAGTGGTTAAGACCACTGATTCCCAACTACCATGCAGTCTTACCCAAGGAAGCCTCAGACTTACCATGTTCCTCGTGGAGAAACATAAGTGATTTTACTGTTTTATTCAATTAAAGATGTACGCAGTGCATTTAAAATAGAAAAATATCAATATATGTTAAAACTGAAGTTGTAAATTCAATTGCACATGTAAATCTGTATTTAATTTCTCGGCCAGTTTGATAAGAATATTGATGAACCTTACTTTTTTATAGACTGATGGAAAAACTCTGCAGTTATATCAAATGTAAGAACCAGCCCATCATGTTCATTTTGATGTTGCTGGGAAATTTGCCACTCGAGAAGCATTTGCCAGTTTGAAAACCTTTTTTTGAGAATGAAACCGTTCAGCGAGACCTTTAAAGATACTCCTAGGCTATAAGTTATAGCTAACCATTATTTAACCATTTCTCTGCCAGGGGGTCATGCAATGCGTTGACCCTTAGTCATACAGGCTCCTGAGGCAGCAAAAGGTTAACTGTGGCACATGAACACAAACATTCAGGGAAAGTTTTAGTCTCAACGTCTAATAACATTATTTTGTCTCAGCTGTCCATACGTGCTTTGTAAAAAAAAACAAAAAAATATTCCCATTTACATGCTTGTTTGTAAAATTGGTCTATTGGTATTTAGTTTGAGACATATCAAGGTAGAAATTTGAGATGAACAAACTGATCGCAAAAAATTAATTTACTGCACAATTTTTTTTTTTTTTTTAATTATAATTTTCAAATATTTGCAAATTTATTGCGTTTTAAAAAAGCAGCCCTAGTGTTTAAAAAAACAATGAATAAATTGTGGGGGAAAAAAAACACCTGAAGAAAAATGTGAATGTTATAGAATATTCATAAATCCTC
Source organism: Ascaphus truei (assembly GCF_040206685.1). Classification (NCBI taxonomy): domain Eukaryota; kingdom Metazoa; phylum Chordata; class Amphibia; order Anura; family Ascaphidae; genus Ascaphus; species Ascaphus truei. The sequence goes on along the minus strand of NC_134486.1, from coordinate 285,419,366 downwards.
GGTTACGAACATGACGATGCTGTATTTATGGAATCTGACGTATTTTTCTGTGCTTCACGCTATTATGCTTTTGAACCTACATTTGGAAAGCTCATTAACCCTCCATGTTACATTGTTGAATGATGTCACGTGGCTGATTGCGTATTATACATTGGAATTGAAATATACATTGCTAAGAGAGACGGCAGCATTCAATGGCTAACACTATGGATTGAGAGAATTTGATTGCTAGAAATGAAAGTTTCGGAGATCTTGTTTTAGCATAACACATACTGTACATGGTAGAAACGACTTTGCTTAGTGTTACTTAGATTTATGTTGCACAACTACGATTAAACTCCTTTGCAGCCAGAGGACCCAGTAACCTCTCCATGCCTGAGAATGTGTTGCTAGCCCTCTAACAGTGTGTACAGGTTTATTACTGTAATAGAACTTTAACTGCTGAATTATTTGTTTTATATATGTTAATTACTGGCTGTTCAATATTGTTAAAAAATATATATAGATATATAAATTGGAAATATTGCATCTAGTTTAACATAATTAGCAGTAGCATTATTTTAGTTACCTGATGTCTTGCAGCAATTAGAATTTGTGATATGAGTAATGTTAAATGTACCCTGATCCAGTACAAAATACTGTTCTAAATGTCTCAGGTTAGAGGTTTAATATCTACTGACACTTTATCAATTTTGACTTTTTTTGTATGTAGTTTTAACAGGATAACTCATGCATTTGTTTTATAACATGTAAGAATTAACTTTTCACAATTGTTTTTTGTTTTGTCATCTTAGAGCTGTAGCATCAATTTTACCAATTTAAATTAGGGTTAAGTTAATAATAAAGTTTTTACCAAAGAAACTGATTGCACATGCTTTTATTTTAAATCTTGTATTTGTATATATAATATAGAACTATGTTGCTGAAAACGTTAAAAGTAGGTTAAATAATATTTACAGATGTGCTACTGCAAAACAAATTGTTAATATAAATATGTATATTTACATACATAAGTGCACATATACAATTGATAAAAAAAACATTTGTTGAAAATGTGATTGTTTTTGACATGCAATTTCTTGGGTAACTTGGCAAATCATTCCCTGTCAGGCACTGGGAGATTAGCTTAAAGAGGCAGTCTGCGTGGCACTTTAAAAAGAAAAAAAACATTTGTTGTTTTAATATATGCAACCTTTGATTACCTATATTTAAAACTAATTACCTAACCTGCCAATCTATCAGCACAGATCCTGCTTTCCAGGGTTCACTAAATGGCTGCCTTTCCATTTCAAAGCAATCCTTCAGTCAGTGTAACTCCAGCTACAATATATTGTATTACTAAGGTAACTTTATCTATTGTTACAGTTTGCAGCTCAAACTGATGGGAATATTAGCAATAAATGATCACAATCAGGAAAGTGTTACAAAGATCTTGCACTGCTGGGGAGGTGGGCAAAGGGCTGCTATAGAAAACAAAGGATGCTCCGTATATTAAAACTCATTAAAAATGGCATTAAGAGTTGAATAAAATTTTTTTAAGTTTTAGCAATACTACAGAACTGATTTATAAAAAAAAACATTACACATTTATGAACATGTAGGCTGTGATCTATAATAAATCCTCTTCCTGACTTTAGTAGAAGAGTATAAGGAGAACTAAGACTCAAAAAAGCCCCATGCTGCTAAATATGGCAATCAGCGAAGAGATTATCTTCTAAGGGTATACAACAGTCTGGAAATTAGTCGTTTTCCAGGACCATTGGTTGAGCTGGTTGAGCACCACTTGTTTAACATCTCACTGTGTGCATCAGAATAAAGGTTTTCATCAATAACTAATGGTAGACTAAACCAGTCTACCAACCTTATCTCAAATACAAAATAGCACGTGGGCGCACATTCACATGTCTCAGACAGGTCTGCAACCCTGCTTATCATCTCCTAGCACAGGGGTGCTCAATTGCAGTCCTCAAGACCTCCAACAGGTCAGGTTTTGAGCCACCTGTGATATCCTTAAAACCTGATCTGTTTTGTGTGTGTGGTCTTGAGCATGAATTGAGCACCACTGCATAGTTTCACTGCAGCCGGGGACTCTGGGAAATGACATGCAAATGAACACACAGCCTTATCTGGAATTGTAGCCAAAGACTATTCTGTAGAATGCTACTGATACATTAAGGCGGGACCAGCGGTGGTGTCTGGCAGTGACTGCAATGTATTGAAGGTTTGCAGCATTAAAAATGAACACATTCCATAGTAAGTAAAAATCTGGAAAACATCAGTAATATCCAGTACTAAGTTTCATATAACAGCTTTGCATGAGTGATATTTATTAAACGGCTGCACAGTCACTCCACCCACACCTTCAGCATTGATCATGATGCAAGTGTGATGGGTCAAAGGGGTAAGGAGTACTGCGGTTTTATTTACAAATATACACATTTAAAAAAATATATATACTTTACAGTAACTGATTTTAAAATAAAATGTTCAACCTCATATACTAGGTTGCCCTACCTATAGAAAGGTAAACAAAAAGCTCATGGAGTTGTGTAGGAAGAACGTGCAATGTGCGCCGTGATCTCTGCAAATGTCCAGTAAAAAGGTACATTACATAATCACACCATCCTCAACCATATCACCTTTTCTGCACAAGCAGCTCTACCCCCAGATAACTGCATCTGCCACATGATCTTCAGCTCCTTCCTTCTGCATCTGTGTATTGGCTTTGAAATGCATTGTACGTGCCTCAGACAGAAAACAGGTTAAAAACACCACCATGAACTGTAGCAACCCACCCCCCTCCCCCCCACAAAAACAGTACAGGACATTGTATAAACCAGTACTGAGAATGAATACACACTTCCATCTGTCTGACATCTTAGGTCACGTCCATGACTAACGAGCGCGATGCGCGCCTTTACCTGCAGCGATCTGTGGCCTGGGTAGACGCTACAGGGAGGGGCGGGTCAGGGGCCGTCACGTCACAGAGCTGGTTCGCCCTCATGGGCGAACCGCTCACGTGACCCAGCCGTCAAGCGAAAACATTTATTTGAACATCGCGCATCGCGACTGTCGGCGAATCTGGCTACGCGCGCTAAAGACAGCCTCAGAGGCACATCATTTTGATCTCGCCGCGAGCACGGTTGCAAAAACCATGGATGCAGCCTTAGTTAGGAACATATCATAAAAGCAAGAAGTGACACTGTGCTCATTTGCATGTCATTTCTCAGAATCCCTAGCCATAGTGTAAGCATTGTATACCAAGAGATAAAGGGGAAAAGCAGGGTTGCAGACCTGTCTGAGACGTGAATGTGCTCACAAATTATATTTTTATGTACTGTATGGTGGACGTTTTTTGTCACTTTTTTACCCACCATAACTTATCGGGGTGTGCAAACTTCTCAGTCTGCGCCCCATTGCCTGGTCTCCCCCCCGTTATCTGTTACGTTGCCATGGCAACACTACATCATGGGACCCCGCGGTTTGCCATGCCAGAAGCCGGTGGAGACCAGGTAAAGGAACTTAAGAGGCCTCACGCACACTTCCCGGCATTTAATTTAAATGCGTTGGGTAAGAGCCGCGCTTTTTCAGCTACCCGGAAATTACCCAGACCCGGCAGCAGGGGGGTGCGACTGGCACCGGTCGGAACCGGCGTCTGGTAATTTCAGAGTAGCTGAAAATACTTCAACACTTGCCTGCAGCCGGTGACAGAAGGTGATGAAGACCGCGGCGACATCTGGGAGCAGCAGCAGCAGTCCGTGTTCAGCTGGCGGGAGCAGCAGGAATACAGCACACAGCTGGAGCCAGGGAACCATGTGACCTGTGCAGGAGCTTTCCTATTGGACAGCCGGCTCCTTCCCACGCTGTCCAATAGGAACGCTCCTGCTCCGCTCACATGGTTCCCCGGCTCCAGCTGTGTGCTGTATTCCTGCTGCTCCCACCGCCACCAGGACATCTGCTGCTGCTCCCAGATTTCGCTGTGGTCTTCTTCACCCTGCAGGTAAGTGTATGCTAGAAGTCCGGGTAACCAGCCGGGTAAAATGGTTCATTTTGCCCATGTACCCGGAAAATGTAGGACCCGGTACAACACAATGGGAATAAGCGCTTCAGACATGGAAAAGGAGTCCCTGCCCTGGAGAACTTACAAGTGAGGAGAACTTACAGAGACAATCAATGAAGTTCTGGTGAGTGCATCTGCAAGGGGCCACGGTCTGTGCATACGAGATGTATAGTATCAGCCAGCGGATCTACCCATATGCTTCATTAGAAGTGCGTTTTAAGAAAGGTCCTAAAAAGGTGGAGAGAGAGGGTGCTAGTTGGATATTGAAGGGAAGGACATTCCAGAGGTGTGGGGCAGTGGGAGAGAGATTTTCGGCAGGAGAGGGCTATAGATACAAAAAAGGGGCAGACAGAAAACATCCTTGAGAAGAACGCAGGTGTATGCAGAGGTCATGCAGGTACACATATACACAATTAAAAAACACTTTTTGGATTGACAAATTTAATCAAACAAAATAGTTAGCGTTGTGAATAAACTCAACATTGTTTCCTTCCCAAGTGGTCTGCACTTTCAACATGCACAGTTCAGTCATTTTAATGCATCTTGCTTTGTAAGCTTCAGATTTTTCCAGCGCCTCAAGAGCACTTTGTATTTTTCAGTTGCAGTCTTTTCTTCGGACACATTTTTCAAGATCACCCTCATTACTGTTGTAGTTTCAGATTCCTTATCTTGGTCAATAATTAAATCCAAAGTGTCTCCAATTTTAACCTAAAAAAATAAAAAAAATTGTTCCAATAAACTTTCAAGAACCCAAATCTCATATTAGGGGTTCTCAAAAGAAATAAATAATCATTTTAAGAAATTTGCTTGGGAAGATTTCAGCCTTGTTTACATGAATGGGAAAGTCTGTTTTATAGCATGTTACATAGGGGCTCACTGAGTCATGATGCCACGAATCAGTGAGAAGCACTTCAAATAAGTGAGATTAATTGAGGTCAAGGAACATTGCTAGATATGTTGTTATATTTGGCTACTTACAGTGTTAAGTAAGATCTACAAAAACCTTTGGAGGAATGGCTATTTAATAAAGGATTTCCTGAATGAGTAAAGTCAGTCAGTCAGTCCCATGGGATCTGTATAAAGGCAAAAGTGGTGCAATTCTGGGGCATAAAATAATTTTAAAAAAAAGTTCCACCAGTTATTTATTTGGTATAAGTCCTATTCTTAAAGCTTTAAGAGACTCAAATGGAAAGAAACCTACCGCTCTGCTTTTCTTCCATAGTTTTTCCCCATTCAGGCGGAGCGAACTGTCGTAAAATGCCTCTTCCACTTTGCTTGAAACATTTTAAAAAAAAAGTACTTGGATTACTTCCAAATTTCAAAAATATAAATAAGTACATTTGCTAAATAATAGTCATGTTATAAATCGTACACTCTTTTAAAACAATGGCTCAGCTGGCAGTCAATATTTACCATATGATGGGGGGCCTGTACTAGGGTTGAGCGATATCAATTCTCACCGCAATAACGATATTAAGAAATGTATCGAGATAATTTAATCTCCCTAAAATCCCCGTCATCTAACCACCCCTCATCCCAACATCTATCCACCACTCACCTACACTGCTCCCATCTCCCTAACATCCCCCTCATCCCATCACTCACCTACATGCTCCCATCTCCCTAACATCCCCCTCATCCCACCACTCACCTACACTGGTGCCATCTCCCTAACATCCCATCACTCACCTACACTGCTCCCATCTCCCTATCATCCCCCTCATCCCATCACTCACCTACACCGCTTCCATCTCCCTATCATCCCCCTCATCCCATCACTCACCTACACCGCTCCCATCTCCCTATCATCCCCCTCATCCCATCACTCACCTACACCGCTTCCATCTCCCTATCATCCCCCTCATCCCATCACTCACCTACACATCTCCCTATCATCCCCCTCATCCCATCACTCACCTCTACACTGCTGCCATCTCCCTATCATCCCCCTCATCCCATCACTCACCTACACTGCTCCCATCTCCCTATCATCCCATCACCTACCTACACCGCTCCCATCCCCCTCATCCCATCACTCACCTACACTGCTCCCATCTCCCTAACATCCCCCTCATCCCATCACTCACCTACACTGCTCCCATCTCCCTATCATCCCCCTCATCCCATCACTCACCTCTACACTGCTGCCATCTCCCTATCATCCCCCTCATCCCATCACTCACCTACACTGCTCCCATCTCCCTAACATCCCATCACTCACCTACACTGCTCCCATCTCCCTAACATCCCCCTCATCCCACCACTCACCTACACCGCTCCCATCTCCCTATCATCCCATCACTCACATCTCCCTATCATCCCCCTCATCCCATCACTCACCTACACCGCTCCCATCTCCCTATCATCCCATCACTCACCTACACTGCTCCCATCTCCCCATCATCCCCCTCACCCCATCACTCACCTACACTGCTCCCATCTCCCTAACATCCCATCACTAACCTACACTGCTCCCATCTCCCTATCATCCCCCTCATCCCACCACTCACCGACACTGCTCCCATCTCCCTATCATCCCCCTCATCCCACCACTCACCGACACTGCTCCCATCTCCCTATCATCCCCCTCATCCCATCACTCACCTACACTGCTCCCATCTCCCCATCATCCCATCACTCACCTACACTGCTCCCATCTCCCTATCATCCCATCACTCACCTACACAGCTCCCATCTCCCTATCATCCCCCTCATCCCACCACTCACCGACACTGCTCCCATCTCCCTATCATCCCCCTCATCCCATCACTCACATCTCCCTATCATCCCATCACTCACCTACAGTGCTCCCATCACCCCAACATCCCCCTCCTACACTGCTCTTAACATCCCCCTCATCCCATCACTCACCTACACTGCTCCAATCCCCCTCATCCCACCACTCACCGACACTGCTCCCATCTCCCTAACATCCCATCACTCACCTACACTGCTCCCATCTCCCTATCATCCCCCTCATCCCATCACTCACCTACAGTGCTCCCATCACCCCAACATCCCCCTCCTACACTGCTCTTAACATCCCCCTCATCCCATCACTCACCTACACTGCTCCCATCTCCCTATCATCCCCCTCATCCCATCACTCACCTACAGTGCTCCCATTACCCCAACATCCCCCTCCTACACTGCTCCTAACATCCCCCTCATCCCATCACTCACCTACACTGCTCCCACCCCCCTCATCCCATCACTCACCTCACGGGGAGGGTGGGGAATGGGTTAAGGAAAGTCTCCCCATGCTGCCAGAAGCTTCTTGAGTCGGGGGGTGGAGAGTGGGTTTTGACCAAGTTTGTCGGGCCCTGGTTATTGGTGTGTCGCCCAACCCTAGCCTGTACTAAGCGATTACATTGATACAATGTTTTGTGCTTGTTTTATCAGGTGCCCTTATTAATATCCAATGTAAAAAAATAGAGTAGAATCCGAAGCACTATCTATCTCTATATATAGAGATATATACTGTATATATCCCCTCGAACTTCCCTCTAAATAACAGCAGAGAATGGATCCAAGAAGGAAAAAAGCAGCGCACAGCTAGTGCACAAACTGGGGCTAAGCAAACCAAGATATGGTTAAACACCCATTTTATTGAAGGAGTGACAACAAAGGAAGGTGGCAGGGGTATTCAACACGTTTCGCGCTGCAATAGCGAGCGCTATTGCAGCGCCAAATGTACCCTTGCCACCTTCCTATGTTGTCACCCCTTCAATAAAATGTGTTTTTAACCATATCTTGGTTTGCTTAGCCCCAGTTTGTGCACTAGCTGTGCGCTGCTTTTTTTCTCCTTCTTGGATTCATTCTCTGCTGGCTGGATGCACGCAATGGAGGACACCAACACCTTCAATTGTGAGTACAACATTTCCCATGTGGATGCAGAAAGTGCATTACGTTTATACTTTATGCTCTAGGGTATATCGCCTGATCACACCAGGAGAAGGTAAGAGCCATAGCTGCTCTGACAGGCAGAAGTTGGTTCTATTCGTCCTCCAGATCTAGGCATTATATATACACCCTTTAATATATGAGATCATTGGTTAAATATTTCAATAGACACACAGGTGTATATAACATTTATGTCCTCCACAATCAATCAAAAGGGATTACTCTGACATTTATACATTGCCATACAAGAACTCTGATGCATGGAAAATTTGGGACTGTTCTCATGCTTTTGGTCTATGTTCCCTCTAAATAACATATACAGTAGAGAGCTCTTCGGGGCAGGGAGTCCTTTTTGCTAATGTTACTTATGTCTCAAGCACTTTTTTCCATTATGTGTTATATCATTATATGACGTGTATCACTGCTGTGAATCGCTATGTACATAAATGGCGCTATATAATGATATACCCCCACACACATAGCTTCCTGGCCAGACATCTTTGTGTAGTGGTTTTCCTTAGCTTGCCATATAAACCATTGAAATGTGTTATGTGTCATTTAGGGAAGTGTTGCTGCCTTTTTAATATTCACTACAAGGACCAGAAGCGTGGAGCAGCATTAATTTCCCCTGCTACACTTAGGTCATCTTAACACTACTCAATACCCGATCCATCCAGAACATTTCTATCAGCGGCTCTCCTTCCTTAAAAAACATTTACCCCATTTTTAGTAACCTTACATACAATCCTATTGTGTCTGTTTCCAAATTCCCTGTCAAAACTGTAAGCTCTTCAGGGCAAGAGACCTACCTCATACTAAATTACATTCACGCGGGTTATGTGATTTCTGTATTACATACAGAACATTGTACACGGTTAGCACTACACATAATAGACAAGCACTAGTACAATATAAGTGGCATCAAATGTTTAGGTATTGTCTTTGCATGGTGGATTACTAGCACTGTGGTCCAACTTGCTTCTTGACCAACCATGAGATTTGGGGTGAAGAAAAAATAAAAGCGACATGATCATCACTTACTTTCGTGAAACGTCTAGCCCAGCGTTTAAGATGACATCATACCGAAAGGACTGAACCGCTTTCTCTATATCTTTGTAGTCTTTGTGTAGACCAGTGTCTTCTTCTTCAGGCTCATCCTCAAAGTCGCTATGGTCGTCTGGTTCACCCTCTTCCTCATCTTCATCTGCTTGGGATGTGCCTTTGCTGCTGTTCTTCTGGCTCTTCTTGCTTTTAAGTCTGAAGGAGCACACGGATAGATTTCCTGATGGCAGCGTCAGAAACCCACTGGGGTTTGCCTGGGAAACACCGTGGAAATGCATTCGGTGGTGTTCTAAGCAATTTGACAGAAGTCTGTAATGTGTCCAAGTTGTTCGGTGTTTAATAAAATGTGTTTTCCCCCAGAGTCTAACACAGACTTCTAGGTTTCTAAAGGCACTTGCGGATAACCGGACTCCAGTCATTTCATTACCTGCCAAAAATGATAAGACAAATTAACCCCCTTTGCTGCCAGAGGGGGCCTGCAATGAAAAGGGGTTGAAGATAGTCAGTCAAAACCACTTTATTTTAAAGCTGCAGTTCAAGCAATATCCTACATGTGTGTTGTTTTAATAAATCAGTTCTACACTATGAGAAAATACTTGTAGCATTTAAAATAAAATCAATTTTAAAGACATTCGTAATGTATTCTAATGTAACAAGCATTTTTGTTCCTATAACAACGATTTACAAAGTCACATCCCTTCCCCTTCTGAAACAGCATCACCTTTTTGAGCCCTGCCCTCTCTCTAGCAGTGAACCAATTGAATCTAGTGCCTGCCTGGTCACATGATCTTCCCCACAGAACTTTGGCCGTTAGTGCAGCAGAAGCGAACCATGATGCATTTAGTGAACCCCCGTGCCGAATCTTCAGCGATCGCTTACAGGAGAAAGACGACGGCTTGTACTTCAGCTTAATCACACATTTGATGAAAGGAGTAATAACTATATGACATTTCAACACTGGAGTCTTATTTCGATTATAGATTACATATCAAAAACAGTCACCATAGCTGGATGGGGCAAAGTTTTTAGAGTAGTTGATACAAATAAATCCAACCTATGAACAGTATTCTCAAAAAATAATGGCTCAAGGACAAATGAAAGAAGAAAATCATTAACGTCCTACAGTTAATCAGACGGCCTGCTAAAATCAATGACGTGATATGGGTAAATGCGGTATAATATTGTGATTCCTGGTGCATCTGAGTAGCAAGACTACGAAATTGTAATCTGGTTGTTGCTATGTACTTTTTTGATTTGAGATTTTAAAAATGAGTAAAAAAATTAAATAAAAATAAACCACGACTGCCATATTCAAATTAATCAGGAAGACATTCCCCCTAAGAATTAAACGATACTGCTTCATAGAACACAGAAAGAGCAAGGAGTCTTACAAATACATGGGGTTTTCTTCTCAGTAGTAATCAAAATACAGAGGCCTCATTCTTATTACTTCTATAATTGTAACGTGTTGAGAAGCCAATGAATGTGCAAATGTCTCAGTACTGCATTGCGGCATAAAGCCAATTAAAAAAAGGTGGCAAAAACAAAATGTGTTTTTAAAGCTGCCGTTTGTTTGAATTTATTTTTTTCTCCTTTAATATGTGCATCAATACAATCCACACAATGATAAGTAATTAGCTAAGTTGCCGATCGACCGGCGAAGATTTGGCTAGGGGGTTCACTAAATGTCTGTCAGTGCAGCAGAATAGGACCAAAGATGCAAAGTTCTTTGGGGAAGATCATGTGACCAGGCAGTCACTAGATACAATTGGTGCACTGCTAGAGAGGGGGCGGGGCTCAAAAAGGGGTGTGCCAGAACCTGTTTCAGAAGAGGAAAGGGATGCGACTCTATAAATGGTTGCTATAGAAACAAAAATACTTGTTACATTATAATACATTAAAAATGTCATTTAGAGTGGTTTAAAAAAAAGTAAATACTACAAGTATTTTCTCATAGTACAGAACTGATTAAAAAAACTACAGGGTATTGCTTAGTCTGCAGCTTTAAAATGTGCAACTTTATAGACAATACAGCTAAGCAACAGGATGTTGTATTAAAAGGTTTGAGCTCAGCTTATGTTAGAAGGACAGATCTAGAGACAAACTATTTATATTGGATCTCATTCTTAAAGATGCAATAATGTACTATTTTATAAACACACTATGTTAGTGTCACTTTACATTACAATCTGTATTATCTCTATAGTGATTGGAACCTTTACTTTATTCCATGAAACAACAGCGATATTTGCTAATGTTGAGGGTAACAAAGCACAAAGCTGTGGTTGTGGGTGTGTGTGTATATCAGGCCCTCCAACAGGGGCGGTCTGCTGGTGTTGGCGTTCTGGGGCCCGTGAGTGGCAACCTGCGTGGCCGTGCCCATTTTATTGTGGGGGGGGGGGGGCGGGAAATGGCAGCGATTCCCATGCGCAGAGCCGAGGTCCCGGCAGCCATGCGCAGGGAAAGCAGGATATCCTGCCTGCTGCCTGTGGGCCCGCTCCCCCCTGCTCACAATGTGGGACGGAGGGGAAGCGCGGTCGTGAGTGCGCACCCAGCTACCCTCGCGCGCCCGCCAACCCAGCTACCCTCGCGCGCCCGCCAACCCAGCTACCCTCGCGCATCCAGCCTCGGAATTAGCCCGCCACTCTCGCCTCGGCTCCCCCCCCCCCACCTCCCTCAGCTGCAGGGATGTAGGGGGCAGGGAGGGAAGCATCTGGCGGGCAAGAAAGCAGCACCCACCAGGTCAAGGTCAGTCACCCACCCAGGCACTCACTCACCCACCATGCTCTTTTCCTTTGTCCTGGGCCCCATGATTTCTGCTGGTGGCCCTGGTGTATTATATATGTTTAAAAAAAATGTATAAAGAAAACACATACAAATAATGAAAGTAGGGTGTTAAATATTTGCAAGAGTTTATTTCCTGTATTTTAGAAGGGATTTAAACATTTACCTCCCAGCGCCTAGCAGTGAAGGTGTTACTATTACCTCCCAGCGCCTAGCAGTGAAGGTGTTACTATTACCTCCTAGCACCTAGCAGTGAAGGTGTTACTATTACCTCCTAGCACCTAGCAGTGCAGGTGTTACTATTACCTCCTAGCACCTAGCAGTGAAGGTGTTACTATTACCTCCTAGCACCTAGCAGTGCAGGTGTTACTATTACCTCCTAGCACCTAGCAGTGAATGTGTTACTATTACCTCCTAGCACCTAGCAGTGCAGGTGTTAGAAGAGAAGCGTGGAACTTTTGTTTACAGAAACATTGGTTGCTTCGCACCTCTACACTGCTACTGGATTTGTCATGTCTGCGGTACTGTAGTTACAGTTTGATTCAATGGTCACTAGTTGGTTATGTATTTCAATAGCTAGCAGCTCTGAGACCACATTGAATGTCACCAGTAGCAGTGGCACACTGAGATCAACTGTGGGACTGAGCAACAGAACAGTTTGCAAAACATCTGCAGAAAGAATACACTTGTTGAGGTATCGTGATCCGTGTAACCGGTGTTGTAAGAATTATAAGGGTTGTACAGCCGATGATCACAGTGGAAGCTTCACACTGAGCCCTAGGTCTTAAAATTCTACATACCATGTATTGTGGTTGACATTATTTATACTTTGTATGTGGATTAGCAACAAAGTACAGTAACAGGACTCAGCCATGTAAAATATTTGTAATGTTTGTGTCATAGTTCGACAATCCGTAACTTTTCCCCAAAAAAGCACAACAAATTTACAATACACATCGCTGTGTTAGTCATCGGTTATGGGATGCCAAGTAACTTAAGTCGTATATAGTATACAACACTGCGTTTTACAGCATTTGCTTGGAACATTTACTTTGCAGGACATATCTAAGAGACCCTGCAAAATAACTTTATATTAATAACTTGTTGAAATAAAAAGACTGCTGGAGTATTTGATAATGCATGTGATTAGGATGAGGAATACATAGTAAAGACAATATTCTATAGGGAAATTATTTTCATAGCACTTCTAAGTGAGACTGCAGCTTTAACTATATAGGTTACCTTTTCCTTTGCAGTTACTTCATCTCCATTTAAAAAAAAAAAAAAAACACCTATATACTATTCCAGTGTAACTTATTAAGAGATACTGTACAGTTACATATAGGCATACATTATTTTATTGGGTATAGCAAACATTGTCTTATATATAAAAAAAAAAAAAAAAAACAACAAGGTGCTCCACTAAAATCGTTATGACAGCAATACAGAAGGTCATATAAACCAACACAATCTCCGCCCCTTCAGCACAGGAAGGACATGCAATGCACTTCCTAGCACCTTATTACACCCGCGGATTGTCAAGCATTGCATACCTACACCATGCTATGGGCCCCGTAACACCCAGTCTTGCAATAATTCAATACCAATAATCATTATTAAAAAAGGAGATGCATAGGAAACGCACAGATAGATAAAGCAGAAGCAGGTAGATAGGAAGGCGGGGATGTTTATTTGGGTGGAGGTGCTGTACATGGAAACTCAGTAACATACATAGTGCAACAATGTATACACTCGGTGGAGGTGCAGCGCTCCCTGACCCCCGGCCTCACATGCATATGAGGCATGCAGCATGCTGTATGCAGCACACAGGCAGTATCTGCCTTACCTGGCCTCGCAGGGTCCTGAATCCAGAGCGCTGGGCCGTCACTGACACGTGACCTGAATGCAGCTCTGCAGCCCACACCTCTTCCGCTTGTGTGCGGCTGCTTTCAGTCTCACGTGAAAATGTTGTGCGCCACCTGCTGGGCTCTTTAATAACAGTCTCTCTCCTCACCTCTCTCTCCCCCAATCACCTTTCACCCCACTCTCTCCCCTTTCACCTCTCTCTCTCTCCCCAATCATCTTTCACCTCACTCTCTCCCCTTTCACCTCACTCTCTCTTCCCCCCTCACCTCACTCTCTCTTCCCCCCTCACCTCACTCTCTCCCGTTTCACCTCTCTCGCCCCCTCACCTCTCTCTCTTCCCCCCCTCACCTCTCTCTCTCCCCCCCCTCACCTCTCTCTCCCCCCTCACTTCTCTCTCCCCCCTCACCTCTCTCCCCCCCTCACCTCTCTCCCCCCCTCACCTCTCTCCCCCCCCTCACCTCTCTCCCCCCCCTCACCTCTCTCCCCCCCTCACCTCTCTCCCCCCCTCACCTCTCTCTCCTCCCTCGCCTCTCTCTCCCCCAATCACCTCTCTCTCATCCCCCCTCACCTCTCTCTCTCCACCCTCACCTCTCTCTCCCCCCCTCACCTCTCCCCTCCTCAACTCCCTCCCCCCATGACCTCTCCCCCCCCCACCTCTCTCTCTCCCCCCCACCTCTCTCTCTCCCCCCCACCACTCCCCCCCCCACCTCTCTCTCCCCCCCCCACCTCTCTCTCCCCCCCCCACCTCTCTCTCCCCCCCCCCACCTCTCTCTCTCCCCCCACCTCTCTCTTTCCCCCCACCTCTCTCTCCCCCCCCCACCTCTCTCTCCCCCCCCACCTCTCTCTCCCCCCCCCCCCACCTCTCTCTTTCCCCCCCCCACCTCTCTCTTTCCCCCCCCCCACCTCTCTCTTTCCCCCCCCCCACCTCTCTCTTTCCCCCCCCCCCCCACCTCTCTCTTTCCCCCCCCCCACCTCTCTCTTTCCCCCCCCCCCCACCTCTCTCTTTCCCCCCCCCCCCACCTCTCTCTTTCCCCCCCCCCCCACCTCTCTCTGCCCCCTCACCTCTCTCTCTCTCTCCTAACTCTCTCCTCAGTCTCTCCCCCCTCACCTCTCCCTCCCCCTCACCTCTCTCTCCCCCCCTCACCTCTCTCTCCCCCCCCTCACCTCTCTCTCCTCCCTCACCTATCTCCTCCCTCACCTCTCTGTCTCCTCCCTCACCTCTCTCTTCCCCAATCACTTCACCTCACTCTCTCCCCTTTCACCTCTCTCTCTCTTCCCCCTCACCTCTCTGTCTCCCCCCCTCACCTTTCTCTCACCCCCTCACCTCTCTCTCATCCCCCTCACCTCTCTCTCATCCCCCCTCACCTCTCTCTCTCCACCCTCACCTCTCTCTCCCCCCCTCACCTCTCTCCCCCCCCCCTCACCTCTCTCTCCCCTCCTCAACTCCCTCCCCCCATGACCTCTCTCTCCCCCCACCTCTCTCTCCCCCCTCACCTCTCTCTCTCCCCCCTCACCTCTCTCTCTCCCCCCCACTTGTCTCTCCCCCCTCACCCCCCCTCTCTCTCTCCTCACTCTCTCCCCCCTCACCTCTCTCTCTTCCCCCTCATCTCTCTCTCCTCCCACCCCTCACCTCGCTCCCCCTCACCTCGCTCCCCCCCCTCACCTCGATGCTCATTTTGCTCCCCCCTCACCTCGCTCCCCACCTCTCTCTCTTCTCCCCTCCTCCACCTCTCTCAATCCCCTGTCACCTATCTCTTCTCCCCCACCCTTGCCTCTCTCCTCCCTCGCCACCACTCTCTCTTCTCCCCCCTCACCTCTCTCTTCTCCCCCCCACCTCTCTCAATCCCCCCTCAACTCTCTCTCTTCTCGTCGGCTTCACGTCGGGCCTTCAACTCTTCCAGCCAGGGCATTATTGGCCAGTAATGCACTGTTCTTCGGGGATTATTACTTAAATATTATTTTGATCGCCTCTTCTATATCGACATCCAAAACCATCATTTGAGGTGCTACATTCATCACAACACACAGACGTTGGAAACCATCCTGGGACTGCTTTCCACAATCAAGCATAGTGCAGAGCAGGGGTGCGCAAACTAGGGAGATTGTCTGCGGGGGGGCGGGGGGTTTATAGAGGCCCCGCGCAATTCCCGAAGGCACTTATATTAAGTGCCAGGGAAGCGGCCAAGGGCTCTGTAAACTGCACTTACCTTGGCTGCGGTGGCTTCTTAGACGCGTTGCCATTGCAACACGGCGTCAAATGATGTTGCAAGGTCATGTGACATCACATTGCCATGGCAACGTGACACGATGCTGATGCCAGAGCCGAGGTAAGAGAGGGGTGGGGGGCACGGAGAGAGATGAAGTGCCAGCAGGGGGGCGCAGGGAAAAAAGTTTGCGCTCCCCTGGTCTAGAGTAGGGGTGCGCAAACTTACTGTCTTGCGCCCCCCTTTCTCCTCTCTCCTCCGGCTCACACACCCCCTACCCACCCACCCACATGGCTCCGGCATCAAATGACGTTGCGGGGTCGTGTGACGTCACATTGCCATGGTAACGGGATGTCACATGACCCGAGGCGTCATTTGACGCCGGTTGCCATGGAGATGCAAAGTTGCGGAGGCCACAGGCGATACCCAGCATTTATTTTAAATGCCTTCGGGGAAGCGTGGGGCCTCTGTAACAGCCGCGCACCCCCAGAAAATCTAGCGCCCCCACTTTGCGCACCCCTAGTCTAAAGTTCCAGATCCTGCCCCACAAACCCTGGTTCTGCCATTCTGTCTAGCCACGGTCCCCAAATATTTCTCAATTTGTGCATAAAATTTGTTAAAACTGTTGTAATTTTTTCGTAGCGACGTGTTAGCCAGACTCTATTGATTATTTTGGCTAAATTTGGCATAGGGCCCTTCCAGGAGGCAGCTATGGCACATCTGGTGTCCGCCAGAATATGCAAAATAATCTTATGCTCATAGTATGGTATATTTAATGGGGGCTCATTTTGAAGGGCTGACCGTGCAGCTATTAACAGACAGTTCCACCAAATATGTGCCATCGTTCCTCTCTGACCACAGTACCAAAAGCAGACTGGGGAAGAGCTCCCATACTGTGTAATCTGTCCTGGGTCACGTATCTTCGGTATATCACTTTATTATCGTTTTCCTTTATATGCGTTTTTATCGACATAGAGGATGTCGGCTCCCACACGTCCTCCCAAATGGAAGGGTTCTGGGATTCTCCCAAGTCCTCAACCTATCGTTTAATAGAAATTGTATTCTGTTCTGGTAAAGGTGGGACAGTTGTTTGGTAAATTACAGTTATTTGGCCCTTTTTAAGTGGATTTGAGAGGCAAATCTCCTCAAATGTGGTTTTGTTATTGGTCAGGTTTTTATTTGTTTGTTGTGTAGCCCTCTTACCCCTTTATGGGAAGAGTCTACGGGTGCTGATATTACCTGTTGGCTCACAGAGATCTGAGCCTCCGCCACTGAGAGCCTGGGATACACCTGAACTACTAGATGACAGCGCCTCCACCTGTACGAGATCCCTATTGTTGGGGATAACCCTGTGCAGGAACAAATAATAATACTACACAGCATATAACAATAACCTTTACTAATATAGATATGCAGCAGGCCTTTACTGTAACAGGGTTATTGACATGAAATGCCCCTTTCCCCCTAGAGGTACAACTAGCCAATGCACCTCGCAGGGCGCAACCCCCCAAGGTGTCCCCACACCTTGTCTATTATACTGTCCGAGACCCTTGGCCACTCTACCACGTAAGTGTCCCCAAGTAATACCCAAGTGATCAGCGGTGTGTTGTACAGTGTTGGTGCACTTGTAGAACGATACCTGCCCGGGGTTCCTGCACCCGGGTATCGCAGAATACACAGGGAAAACGTCAGGTCCAACGTCGTCATCCGCCACCGCGTGTGGTGAATTCCCGCGTGGATAATATCACCGTATATGTATAGTCTCTGTGTCCTTTATGGCGTTCTGATCCCAGAACCCACCTTGCAGGGCTGCGCTGCGCAGCACTGTGTCCCTGACTACAAAATAGATAATGGGGCAGAGTTCCTACCTAAGGGCCCGTCCCTAAAGCAATCACTGCTCTACTAGTGAGTCGGGACCTAACTGAGGCCTGGGGGACACAGTCTGGCCTAGCCCAGAGGAGTACCACTCCCTGGACACTACCTGACCCTTTGCTGTCCCTCTTCCGACTGGCATGCTCCTCACAGCGCGCAAAATGTATCTCTCTCTGTGCAGGGTAATCCGGCCACGCTATTGGCTCCCTGGCGCCATGTGTGGTATGACCCTAGGTATCATGGGGCTTGTAGTCCCCTATGGATTCCCCTCTGCTCAATTGCGCCTCGTGCGCCTACACTGCGCGACATAACCAAAATGGCGGCGGCCGACGGAGGAAGCCACCGGAGCCTCCGGCGAGTCATTCGCCGCTCCCTGCACACGCTGCAATGCTGCCCGCTGCAATGCTGCCCGCTCCTGTCACCGCCTCCACTGCTGAGCACAACTGCGTGCGAAGTTCAGGGAATAGAGGGGCACCGGGAGAACCCATGCCACAGTTGTGTGGCAAAGTGTCTCAACTGCATATACCTGAATAGCTCCGAGTTGGGCATCAGATGTTTCTCCTGCATCTGGTTGAGTGTTTTGACTCTACCTCTCTCTATAAGGTTTCCAACTCTGCACAGACCCTGCTTTATCCACCAATGATAGTTTTGGGGACCACAGCCTGGCCTAAACATTGGGTTATTAAATAGAGGTAACATGGTGAAGTTGGGAGTCATCAAGCTACATTTTAGACTTATTGTGTTCCATACCTCTAAAGAGTGTATGGTTGTAGGGAGGAGAGTGTCACCCATCTCTGTGTGAACGCTGGGTACCCACAGGAGAGATCTTAATGGCACTAACCCGGTGCAAGGGTCCTCTATATCTATTCATCTTATGGAGTTAGATGTAGCATGCCACAGCGTCAACTGAGCCACCTGGGCCGCCTGACTATTGGATTTTATGTGTGGTACTGCCAGTTCTCCTTACCTTCCTGCTTTGGTCTTATTAGGGTGTTGAGAATAATGAGTGGCTTTCTGTTATTCCAGATGAACCTGGTGATACAACTCTGAAGACTAGATATATCGTTAATCTTAAGTGGTATAGAGATACAGAATTCTGGGCAGGAGGGGCATTTTGACCGCCACTATTCTGCCAAACCAAGAGATTGAGTACTTTGACCAGAACTCAAGATATTTTTTTTTTAGCTTCTTATACATTGAGGGAAAGTTCGCCTGATACAGCGTGTGGTACTGCACCGACACACTTTATTCGAGCAAATACCCAGTATGTACCTGGCAGATACCTGGAATGCGCCGCTCCTCACCTCTGACAAGCCCCGTTGCGTTTGCCTTCCCAGCCTGGGTTCATGCCTGGCTGACGGGCGGCTGATCTGTTAAATGATAATGATTAGGATTTAATAGGCTGCAATGTTTCGCGTGTCTACCAGATGGCATAAATTCATGAATTGTAATGCAGTATATATATATATATATATATATATATACTGTGCAGTATTGCAGCCAGCGGGAATAAAATGCTTCAATCCCTGCCTGGAAAATACCTCAATGCAATCGGGCAGAAAACAGTCACAAACCTCAGTACACCCGGGTATACCCGAATTCGTGGGACTAGCCGAGCTCGAATAAAGTGTGTAGCCAGTGTATGAGTTCGTTATTTGAACTCCTAAGTAAGTTAAGCTATTTTTTTTCTATTCAAAATTGAAATTGAGTGAAAGAAGTTTAGTTACTTCCACTGGCAGATTTATATTGAGAGCCTCCGATTTGTTTCAAAACTGTTTAGAAGGTTAAAAAAATGTGGTAGTGAGGTCATAACTTTATTTATACTGAGTAAAATATCATCAGCGAAAAGACACATTTTGTATTCCTGTGTGTCTACCATCATTTCAGCTATGTTTGCGTTAAACCTGATACCAGAGGCTGGATTGCCAAGGCAAATAGTAGGGGTGAGAGGGGGCAGCCTTGTCTTGTGTCATTTTTAATTGGTACCAAACCCGAAGTGTATCCCGCATTGCGTATTACTGCTTCTGGTGATGCGTAGAGAAGTCGCATCCAGCTGGGGAAATTTCCCTTGAAACCAAAAGCCTGGAGTGTTGTGAATAGGTACGACCAATCCACCTTGTCGAATGCCTTTTCTAAATCTACAGTTAGTAGCATAGTGGGTGTGACGGTAAAGGTCAAGCCCGCTATTATCCCTGCCTGCCAATAATACATATGTATTATGGTTATATATATATATATAACATAAATTGTTAGCCAATAAAAAAGGTATCACCGACTACTGAAGTACTCATTTATTCTGCACTATATATATACACACACACACACACACACACACACACACACACACACACACACACACACACACACACACACACACACAGTTGTGTGAAAAAGAAAGTACAGCCTCTTTGAATTCTATGGACATATCAGGACATAATAACTATCATCTGTTCCTTAGCAGGTCTAAAAATTAGGTAAATAGAACCTCAGATGAACAACAGCACATGACATATTACACATGTCATGATTTATTTAACAAAAATAAAGCCAAAATGGAGAAGCCATATAACTATGCACATAACTTATTGTAGTCAGAAAACTTGACTTTACATATAAACCTTAAACAGGAATGAAATCTAACTCTATGGTACATTTTTAGAGACTTCAGAACTGAGAAGGTTCCCACATCCGCTATACAACCTGCTCCAATGATATACAGGCCTGTGCTGGGACACAGAAACCAGGCCGTCCAGTGTGGGCTGTCTCTCTCTGATTGTGGATTTTGAAACATCCGTCCGCAATTTGTCCGGCATCTCACGGGTATGTTCCAGGCCGGACAGGGGATTCAGGAACCTTAAACTGCCGATAGATTCACATCTGTGTTGAACCAGCTTGTGCAATGGAACTGATGAGTCGTGATGTCTCTGGTTCTCAGTCCTGACTGGTCTCACTACCTCGTTGCGAAGTGGATTTTGTTCTCTGGACTTTCTGCCACATTGTCTGCAGAGGTACTTTAGGAGGCAGTCATTAGGTAGGGTTGTGATCAGGCCCATGTCTTGCAGCATGGCACATCCTTCCTGGACTGTTTTTGCAGATCTTTGTTGGCCCTTGTGGAGTACTATCAGCCTAAAGGGGAAGCCCATTCATATATATTTTTTCCGATTTGTTTCTCTAATCAGTTTCATTTCTCTCCTTTTATTAAAGGTAATGAGACAGATCGGGGTATATCTGCAGGGTGGATCCCTCAAAGTCTCTCACTGCCCTTATCACCCATTCCTTAGCTTTAAGGAATAGCTAGAATTAGCTAGTAGTGAAATTTGAGAACGACATCTCTGGGCTTTTCTCAATATGTACAGTAGGTCTTTGTCTGAGTAATCTGTGGGCTCTATCTAGGTGGAAGAGCTCTGAGTCCGTGTCAGGAAGCAGTTGTTTAAATAGACGGTGGAGTAAGAGTTAATATTGTCTACCAGCTCCAGGATACCTTTGATGCCAGCATTATTTCTGCGTTGTCTATTCTCCATGTCTTCGTCCCTTTCCTGTAGTTCCGCAATTGTTTGGTTAGATTTTTGTAGACTCTGTTCAAGGGCAGACACTGTTATGCCTTTAATGGCGTCTGTACGCTGGCCTAGGGATTTCACCTCCCTTTCAATTTCTTTCAGCTGTAGTGTCTCGGGTGGCAAGAGGAAGTGAGTAGCAGCACTGCTGCTTTCCTTTTTTTTTTTACAAACAGAATTGAATCAGGGGGTCTCTGGAGCTGAACTCCGTTAATTTCAGCTCCGGGGACCCACTGCTTCCTGAGCTACTTACCTGTAGTGTAGGATTAAAAGAAATGCCACCCGTAGGCACTTACTTGGTGCTGCCCTCCTCTTCCATAGCCGCCCTGTTGTCATGGTAATGTGACGCCATGTGATGTCACGTTGTCGCCTGCACAATCAACGTTTGCCATGGGATGCACATGCGTGCCCGGCAAGGACAGATAGTACATGCGTACGAGACCCCCAAAGCTAAATTAATGGGGTTCGGCTCTGCTTCCTACCTGGGGTGGGGGGGGATTAATGGTGAAATTTTTTTGGGGGGGAATTTTTATTTTCTTGGGGGGGGGGGGGGAGATGCATCCTTAATAGTGCTTGCCTAAGGGTGACACATACCCTAAGGGGGAAACTGCCTTTGAGCACATGACATATGTGACAAGGGTTAATACAGCTGACTCACTTTTCACCTTCCGCAAAAGTCCCTTAAATTAATAATATCTCCCTTCAATCTGTCACAATATATAGCTTTATATATATATCTTTAATCCGCTTCCACCACCAAAGAAATTATCAAAATATGCATTTGCAGGGTCTCTGGTCCCTGTTTATTAGAAAACGATGCACTTAACTCACAAAAATCTGTTATTGTAAAATGTGTTTGTCATGGAACAAGAATTATATTTCTGTGTGAACCCCCCTTGCAGCTTCTGCTTGTCAGCTCCTTAGTTTTAGCTGCATGTATTTGCACACACACACACACACACACACACACACACACACACACATTGTGCCTGTGTGATATATTACTATGTTGCCTTTTCTGCCTCTGAGCATGTAGCCAGTGAGTTGCTACAGCAACCCCTGAGATCTGTTGTCAGAATGGGCTATTCTGCCCTCCCCCCTGTTTTGCTGACAGGTAGTCTGTCCCAAGACGATTCCTGTTACCCAGATTCCCCCACACTTCCTTTTCATTCCTGACTTTGGCTGAGTGAGTACCTTCCTGTTACACTCCCATGGCAAGGCAATCTCTTTCTACCTGCCCTTAACTACAAACTCACAACTACACAACATCCACAAGAGCCTGTATTCACTGCTGCTTTTCCAATAAAGTGAAGGAAATATTATAGGACTTGGCGTGATTTGGAAAGGGGGCTGAGTTAAAGCTATCTGGGGCTATTCACACATCACACGTGACCCTGGCTTTAGAATAGTGTTCAAAAATGTAAATTACTCTTTACGAAGCATGTAAAATTTCAAATCAGAGTCCAAAGAATTACTCATTAAAGTTTAGCTTTAATATACAAAAAGTAGTGCTCAGAAAAATACTACAAGAACATATAATATAACAATGCATACAGTTTCTTCAAATAAAAAGAAACAATCAGAATTCCTGATACGTTACCAAATGTATCAGATTCTTCCCTGAGAGTTCACTGGAGTAGGAAAAATGAGAATTCACGTGTCTGATCCCAAAACACACCTCTGTTGAATTCTGATTCATAATCCCAGCTCCAGGGTTTATATTCTAAATTCCATTTATTGAAAAAACATAACCCCACCTTTCTGGGAGTGGTCTCAACCCACCCCTTTCATCAATCTCTCTTGTTTAAATTTTTATGAATTTAAGGAAGAAACCCTTTCTTTTGACTTTTAAACTTTGCCTCAATATATAAAAGACGTCATAATTTTGTTTCTATAATACTTAGACAAACGTCATCTTTACTGTTGTGTCTGTGTACTTAATATACACGCCTGGATATGAAATATGACAACCTAATTTTAACTTTTGCATGACAACAGGTCTTGGCATCTCTTAATCAGGAAGTGTTTGGCATCATTTGATTCGTCTCATTGCAACTGTTAAAAATATCTATTTGTTATTCTTTTGAATTGCTGTCAGGCCCAGTATATTATATTGAATAACCTTACCCAAACCTTCGAGCTCTCATCTTGGCTTCACCCCCCTGATATTTAACAGATCATCGGTAGAATGTCTTTCATGGTACATTTAAAAGGTTTACGTTTATTCTAGTGTCAGGACAGCTACAGTGGTATGAAAAAGAACGTACACCCTCTTTGAATTCTGTGGTTTTACATATCAGGACATAATGACAATCATCTGTTCTTAGCAGGTCTTAAAATTAAGTAAATACAACCTCAGATGAACAACAACACATGACATATTACGCTGTGTCATGATTTATTTAACAAAAATAAAGCCAAAATGGAGAAGCCATGTGTGAAAAACTAAGTATACCTTATGATTCAATAGCTTGTTGAACCACCTTTCCTGCCATAGCATTTCAATCGGGTTCAGATCTGGACTTTGACTGGGCCATTGCAACACCTTGATTCTTTTCTTTTTCAGCCATTCTGTTGTAGATTT
>NC_134486.1:285359394-285395277 GCF_040206685.1 Ascaphus truei | reverse complement strand
AGCATCGAGGGGGAGGTGAGTGGAGCATCGGGGGGAGGTGAGTGGAGCATTGGGGGGGAGGTGAGTGGAGCATCGGGGGGGAGGTGAGTGGAGCATCGGGGGGGAGGTGAGTGGAGCATCGGGGGGAAGTGAGTGGAGCATCGGGGGGGAAGTGAGTGGAGCATCGGGGGGGAGGTGAGTGGAGCATCAAGGGGGGAGGTGAGTGGAGCATCGGGGGGGAGGTGAGTGGAGCATCAAGGGGGGAGGTGAGTGGAGCAATCGGGGGGGGAGGTGAGTGGAGCATCAGGGGGGGAGGTGAGTGGAGCATCGGGGGAGGTGAGTGGAGCATTGGGGGGAGGTGAATGTAGCATCGGGGGGGGAGGTGAGTGGAGCATCGGGGGGAAGTGAGTGGAGCATCGGGGAGAAGTGAGTGGAGCATCGGGGGGGGTGAGTGGAGCATCGGGGGAGATGAGTGGAACATCGGGAGGGAGGTGAGTGGAGCATCGGGGGAGGTGAGTGGAGCATCGGGGGGAGGTGAGTGGAGCATCAAGGGGGGGAGGTGAGTGGAGCATCGGGGGGGGAGGTGAGTGGAGCATCAAGGGGGGAGGTGAGTGGAGCAATCGGGGGGGGGAGGTGAGTGGAGCATCGGGGGGGAGGTGAGTGGAGCATCGGGGGGGAAGTGAGTGGAGCATCGGGGGGGGGAGTGAGTGGAGCATCGGGGGAGATGAGTGGAGCATCGGGAGGGAGGTGAGTGGAGCATTGGGGGGAGGTGAGTGGAGCATCAGGGGGAGGTGAGTGGAGCATCGGGGGGAGGTGAGTGGAGCATCGGGGGGGAGGTGAGTGGAGCATCAGGGGGAGGTGAGTGGAGCATCGGGAGGGGAGGTGAGTGGAGCATCGGGAGGGGAGGTGAGTGGAGCATCGGGAGGGGAGGTGAGTGGAGCATCAAGGGGGGAGGTGAGTGGAGCAATCGGGGGGGGTAGGTGAGTGGAGCATCGGGGGGGAGGTGAGTGGAGCATCGGGGGAGGTGAGTGGAGCATTGGGGGGAGGTGAATGTAGCATCGGGGGGGAGGTGAGTGGAGCATCGGGGGAGATGAGTGGAGCATCGGGGGAGATGAGTGGAGCATCGGGAGGGAGGTGAGTGGAGCATCGGGGGGAGGTGAGTGGAGCATCGGGGGGAGGTGAGTGGAGCATCGGGGGGAGGTGAGTGGAGCATCGGGGGGAGGTGAGTGGAGCATCGGAAGGGGAGGTGAGTGGAGCATCAGGGGGGAGGTGAGTGGAGCATCGGGGGGACGTGAGTGGAGCATCGGGGGGGTGAGGTGAGTGGAGCATCGGGGAGGGAGAAGGGGGGAAGGTGAGTGGAGCATCGAGGAGGGAGGGTTAGGTGAGTGGAGCATCGGGGAGGGGGGGTGAGTGGAGCATGGGGGGGAGGTGAGTGGAGTATCGGGGGGGGTGAGTGGAGCATCAGGGGGGAGGTGAGTGGAGCATCGGGGGGGTGAGTGGAGCATGAGGGGGGAAGTGAGTGGAGCATCAGGGGGGGAGGTGAGTGGAGCATCGGGGGGAGGTGAGTGGAGCATCAAGGGGGGAGGTGAGTGGAGCAATCGGGGGGGGAGGTGAGTGGAGCATCAGGGGGGGGAGGTGAGTGGAGCATCGGGGGAGGTGAGTGGAGCATTGGGGGGAGGTGAATGTAGCATCGGGGGGGAGGTGAGTGGAGCATCGGGGGGGAAGTGAGTGGAGCATCGGGGGGGGTGAGTGGAGCATCGGGGGAGATGAGTGGAACATCGGGAGGGAGGTGAGTGGAGCATCGGGGGAGGTGAGTGGAGCATCGGGGGGAGGTGAGTGGAGCATTGGGGGTGAGGTGAGTGGAGCATCGGGGAGGAAGTGAGTGGAGCATCGGGGGGAAGTGAGTGGAGCATCGGGGGGAGGTGAGTGGAGCATCAAGGGGGGGAGGTGAGTGGAGCATCAAGGGGGGGAGGTGAGTGGAGCATCAAGGGGGGGAGGTGAGTGGAGCAATCGGGGGGGGGAGGTGAGTGGAGCATCGGGGGGGAGGTGAGTGGAGCATCAGGGGAGGGGAGTGGAGCATTGGGGGGAGGTGAATGTAGCATCGGGGGGGAGGTGAGTGGAGCATTGGGGGGGAAGTGAGTGGAGCATCGGGGGGGGGGGGGTGAGTGGAGCATCGGGGAGATGAGTGGAGCATCGGGAGGGAGGTGAGTGGAGCATTGGGGGGAGGTGAGTGGAGCATCAGGGGGAGGTAAGTGGAGCATCGGGGGGAGGTGAGTGGAGCATCGGGGGGAGGTGAGTGGAGCATCAGGGGGAGGTGAGTGGAGCATCGGGGGGAGGTGAGTGGAGCATCGGGGGAGGTGAGTGGAGCATCGGGGGGGAGGTGAGTGGAGCATCAGGGGGAGGTGAGTGGAGCATCGGGAGGGGAGGTGAGTGGAGCATCGGGAGGGGAGGTGAGTGGAGCATCAAGGGGGGAGGTGAGTGGAGCAATCGGGGGGGGGGGAGGTGAGTGGAGCATCAGGGGGAGGTAAGTGGAGCATCGGGGGGGGAGGTGAGTGGAGCATCGGGGGAGGTGAGTGGAGCATTGGGGGGAGGTGAGTGGAGCATCAGGGGGAGGTAAGTGGAGCATCGGGGGGAGGTGAGTGGAGCATCGGGGGGAGGTGAGTGGAGCATCAGGGGGAGGTGAGTGGAGCATCGGGGGGAGGTGAGTGGAGCATCAGGGGGAGGTGAGTGGAGCATCGGGGGGGGAGGTGAGTGGAGCATCAGGGGGAGGTGAGTGGAGCATCGGGAGGGGAGGTGAGTGGAGCATCGGGAGGGGAGGTGAGTGGAGCATCAAGGGGGGAGGTGAGTGGAGCAATCGGGGGGGAGGTGAGTGGAGCATCAGGGGGAGGTAAGTGGAGCATCGGGGGGGAGGTGAGTGGAGCATCGGGGGAGGTGAGTGGAGCATTGGGGGGAGGTGAATGTAGCATCGGGGGGAGGTGAGTGGAGCATCGGGGGGGAAGTGAGTGGAGCATCGGGGGGGTGAGTGGAGCATCGGGGGAGATGAGTGGAGCATCGGGAGGGAGGTGAGTGGAGCATCGGGGGGAGGTGAGTGGAGCATCGGGGGGAGGTGAGTGGAGCATCAGGGGGAGGTGAGTGGAGCATCGGGAGGGGAGGTGAGTGGAGCATCAGGGGGGAGGTGAGTGGAGCATCGGGGGGGGTGAGGTGAGTGGAGCATCGGGGAGGGAGAAGGGGGGAAGGTGAGTGGAGCATCGGGGAGGGAGGGTTAGGTGAGTGGAGCATCGGGGAGGGGGGGTGAGTGGAGTATCGGGGGGGGTGAGTGGAGCATCAGGGGGGAGGTGAGTGGAGCATCAGGGGGGGAAGTGAGTGGAGCATTGGGGGGGAGGTGAGTGGAGCATTGGGGGGGAGGTGAGTGGAGCATTGGGGTGGAGGTGAGTGAAGCATCGGGGGGAGGTGAGTGGAGCATCGGGGGGAGGTGAGTGGAGCATCGGGGGGAGGTGAGTGGAGCATCGGGGGTGGGGAGATGAGTGGAGCATTGGTGGGGGGGAGGTGAGTGGAGCATCGGGGGGGAGGTGAGTGGAGCATCGGGGGGAGGTGAGTGGAGCATCGGGGGTGGGGAGATGAGTGGAGCATCGGTGGTGGGGAGATGAGTGGAGCATCGGTGGGGGGAGATGAGTGAAGCATCGGGGGGGAGGTGAGTGGAGCATCGGGGGGAGGTGAGTGGAGCATCACGGGGAGGTGAGTGGAGCACCGGGAGGGGAGGTGAGTGGAGCATCAGGGGGGAGGTGAGTGAAGCATCGAGGGGGAGGTGAGTGGAGCATCGGGGGGGAGGTGAGTGGAGCAGTGGAGCATTGGGGGAGGTGAGTGGAGCATTGGGGGGAGGTGAGTGGAGCATCGGGGGGGAGGTGAGTGGAGCATCGGGGGGGAGGTGAGTGGAGCATCGGGGGGGAGGTGAGTGGAGCATCGGGGGGAGGTGAGTGGAGCATCGGGGGGAGGTGAGTGGAGCATTGGGGGGGAGGTGAGTGGAGCATTGGGGGAGGTGTGTGGAGCATCGGGGGGGAGGTGAGTGGAGCATCGGGGGGGAGGTGAGTGGAGCATCGGGGGGAGGTGAGTGGAGCATTGGCGGGGAGGTGAGTGGAGCATCGGGGGGAAGTGAGTGGAGCATCGGGGGGAGGTGAGTGGAGCATCGGGGGGGAGGTGAGTGGAGCATCAAGGGGGGGAGGTGAGTGGAGCATCGGGGGGGAGGTGAGTGGAGCATCAAGGGGGGAGGTGAGTGGAGCAATCGGGGGGGGAGGTGAGTGGAGCATCGGGGGGGGGATGTGAGTGGAGCATTGGGGGAGGTGAGTGGAGCATTGGGGGGAGGTGAATGTAGCATGGGGGGGGAGGTGAGTGGAGCATCGGGGGGAAGTGAGTGGAGCATCGGGGGGAAGTGAGTGGAGCGTCGGGGGGTGAGTGGAGCATCGGGGGGAGATGAGTGGAGCATCGGGAGGGAGGTGAGTGGAACATCGGGGGGAGGTGAGTGGAGCATCGGGGGGAGGTGAGTGGAGCATCGGGGGGGAGGTGAGTGGAGCATCGGGGGGGAGGTGAGTGGAGCATCGGGGGGGAGGTGAGTGGAGCATCGGGAGGGAGGTGAGTGGAGCATCGGGGGGGTGAGGTGAGTGGAGCATCGGGGAGGGAGAGGGGGGGGAAGGTGAGTGGAGCATCGGGGAGGGAGGGTTAGGTGAGTGGAGCATCGGGGAGGGGGGTGAGTGGAGCATGGGGGGAGGTGAGTGGAGCATCGGGGAGGGGTGGGTGAGTGGAGCATCGGGGAGGGAGGGGGGGAAGGTGAGTGGAGCATTGGGGAGGGAGGGAGGGGGGGAAGGTGAGTGGAGCATCGGGGAGGGAGGGGAAGGTGAGTGGAGCATCGGGGAGGGAGGGGGGGAAAGTGAGTGGAGCATCGGGGAGGGAGGGGGGGAAGGAGAGTGGAGCATCGGGGAGGGAGGGGGGGAAGGTGAGTGAAGCATCGGGGAGGAGGGGTGAGTGGAGCATGGGGGGGAGGTGAGTGGAGCATCGGGGAGGGGGGGTGAGTGGAGCATCGGGGAGGGGTGTGTGTGTGTTTTTGTGTGTGTGTGTGTGTGTGTGTGTGTGTCTGTGTTGGCCCGTCAATCCGCCTCAGGCCAATGAGAGGTGTGTGGAGGCGGGCGGCCCAAGGGAGCAATCTCATTGGCCTGGCCCAAGGTCCAATGAGATTGCCGCTAGGGACACAGGGAGGGACACAGGGAGACACATACAGACACGGACACATAGGACACTTTCACAAATATATAGTAGATATAAATAAAAATAGGCAGATGTCACACACATAAACTGGAAATAGGTGCTTGTCCCATACAGGTAATGTATAGATAGGTTCCTTACCGAGTAAATCCAGGATCCCAAGATCACAAGGCAAGAAGGAGACAGCACACTCAGGAGGTACAAAAAAAGCGTGTATTCAGTAGAAAAACTGGCACATACACCCGACGTTTCGGTCCTTGGCACAGGACCTTTCTCAAGGGAGTGCTCTGTACATAATGATACCTGACAAACATATATACCCACCACCCATCAACAAACAGATCCCTGATAGGCTAAACCATGATGTTAAACAGCTGTAGACACTAGCTAATCAAATATGACATCAGCACTGAGCAACAGTGGTGTCGGGTGGCGTCTCACGTATCTTAGTAACCATTAACAATGGCGCACATGCGCAACATACGTAACAACTACAAATAATAAATATATAAAGGTAATTGCTAGAAAACACGAGCGTTCAATGCGTATGCTAGGTTTCCACTAATAAATAGCAAAGCATACTGTAAGTACGGAGCATACCATGATATTACATAATGAAAATAGCGACTGTAGTGACTATCAATTAAATACCGGCGTCAGCACAGGGAAACACAGTATCGGATAGCATCTAACGTAACCAGGTAACCACCACTGCAAAGCAACAATGGCGTTTTTCAGCATGCGTAACAAAGAAATATAAAGAAAATTCCTGAGGGACGCAAGCGACCAATGTGCACACTGAGCTGACTCGGATAGGCAACCTAACACATAGGAAAAAATAGAAATTATACTGTGCGCTACTATTTAACCCTAAAAATAAATAAATAATACAGTGCAGTGACTGGAACCCTATAAAATACGTGGAACGTGAAACCACAAAAACCACAGTGAAAGAAAATGTAAAATATATTACATAACCGTGTGATTGATATGGGCGTCTGCTGCTATAAACACAGGGGGTGGCTCAGCACCCCCCACACACTAAGAAATGGAAACAAAAGAAACAGCGCACAACGCCAAATAGTGAAGCAAGTAATACAAATATATTGATAAAAAGGGTAATTATTCTGCGTACATCATATAGGTAAAAAAGTGCATTTAGTGTGTATCACACTGGTTACCACTCGGCAGCTATTGGCATGAAGGTCTGGTGCTTGCTTCTCTCAGCGGGAACAGCTGTGATGGCTCTGTAGCAGGATTCTTGTTGGGACTCCTCATCCGGCAGTTTGCAACTCCAAAGGGGGTTTCCCTTCAAACAGCCAGGCTCCGCTGCGGGTAATAGCACTCAGTAGGACCGCCAAAAGTTTCAAATGTGCTGGAGCAGCTCGTATAGTTCAGCAGGCAAATTCACTGCACATGGAGGTAAGCCCACAGCTTGTAGGAACACACTCAGCGTGCCACGCTGCCGCTCCGTCACGGAACACTGCGTGATGACGTCACAGTCCCTGCAGCAGTGATGGAATCGGCAGGGAGATAATGAAGTCTCTAAACAGCCCTAATAGCACACAAGAGTGATAGTGGCAGGGCGAAGCCAATAGATGTAGCAATTATAAGGCAATAGGCATACAACATCCAACGCGTTTCGTAGAATTAACTACTTCTTCAGGGCATAATTAGGCCATTACCCAGAGGTCTTATATACCTCACAGAAGTGTCTCATTGGTCAGACAATTAATGCTAGACCAATCATCTGGGGTAGGTAATGGTCTATGTGATAGGGAAGATGTGAACATTACTAGTAAAACAACAACTTTATTAACAATTGAAAATACATATAAAATAAAAACGGAACATAGCATAAATACTTAAAAACATTCTGAAATAAAAGAAACACAATATTAGTTTCTTAAAAATAGACACCATAGTAAAATACATATGAAAGATATATCTGGAAATGTATATTGATACAGAGCAGGGAGAACAGAGATGCATAAACCAGTGACACAACCCTGGGGTGAGGGGAGGGTCTAAGTGTTTAATAAAGTGCCCAAATGTGCCTGCAAATGCCATGGCTGCATTAATTGCAGCTTCATGCAGACTGGTAAATCTTTCTCTCATCCACACATTGGGTATCCTATTCCCATCAGATCTTACATTAACTGTGAGACACGGTTTGTAGTTTACTTCATCAAATGTCCCTGTGGACTCTATTATATAGGGAAAACAAGCCGGATGTTTAAGGAAAGGATGGCCGTTCATAGGTCCACCATTAGAAAAGCTTTGTTGGATACTGACAACGGGGATGACCTACAACATCTACCAGTGGCCAGACACTTCAGGCAACACAAACATAGTTTATCCACACTGAAGTGTATGCCTATTCTACAAGCCAGCACATCCTCACGTGGGGGGGATAGGAATAAGTTGCTGCTTCAACTGGAGGCCAAAATGATCTATGAGTTAAGAACAATGTCACCACACGGTCTCAATGAAGATTTTCGCCTAGGATGTTTTATTTAATATGCCAAAAAACAAAGTTGACATTTGGGACTCTTTTTGCACATTGTCTTTATTTTTGTATGGAATTTTTTGCTTTTTGGTTTTTCTTTTGATTTGCTATTTTTGCATTTGTGCTTTGCATAATCTTTGTATTTTTTTGCTTTTTTGCATGATTTGCATTTTTTTGCACATTTGTGGTTCTTCCACATTAGCTCTTTATTGGTCGTGTCTGTATTTTATTTTAATTTTGTTGTTTATTCTCCTTTCTATTGCCTAATCTCTTTTTGCCCACTGTACTTAACAGTGATGTTATATCGGTATGCCTCTGCTTTCATTTTAGGTCCAGTCTTCTGTCTATCTGCCCTATTTTTATGTTTTCACTCCTCATGTGTCTTGGGACTCCAAGGAACACTTCCCTTCCCGTCCCTTATTTTTTGTCTTTCACCTTATTATTTTTCCCTATTTTACTATGGCTATCTGATGTTATGACACTTGTTCAATAATTATGCTAGTCACGCATGCACTATCACGCTTGCTTTACTTATATTGTGATTGCAGCTGCTGTGTGTGTCTTCGTGACATTTTGGGTAATTATCTATTTATTTTCAACAAGTTATGTTACGTGATGCTCTTCCTATGTGTTAGGTTGCCTATCCGAGTCAGCTCAGTGTGCACATTGGTCGCTTGCGTCCCTCAGGAATTTTCTTTATATTTCTTTGTTGTTACGCATGCTGAAAAACGCCATTGTTGCTTTGCAGTGGTGGTTACCTGGTTACGTTAGACGCTATCCGACACTGTGTTTCCCTGTGCTGACGCCGGTATTTAATTGATAGTCACTACAGTCGCTATTTTCATTATGTAATACCATGGTATGCTCCGTACATATGCTTTGCTATTTATTCGTGGAAACCTAGCATACGCATTGAACGCTCGTGTTTTCTAGCAATTACCTTTATATATTTATTATTTGTAGTTGTGACGTATGTTGCGCATGTGCGCCATTGTTAATGGTTACTAAGATACGTGAGACGCCACCCGACACCACTGTTGCTCAGTGCTGATGTCATAGTTGATTAGCTAGTGTCTACAGCTGTTTAACATCATGGTTTAGCCTATCAGGGATCTGTTTGTTGATGGGTGGTGGGTATATATGTTTGTCAGGTATCATTATGTACAGAGCACTTCCTTGAGAAAGGTCCTGTGCCAAGGACCGAAACGTCGGGTTTATGTGCCAGTTTTTCTACTGAATACACGCTTTTTTTGTACCTCCTGAGTGTGCTGTCTCCTTTTTGCCTTGTGATCTTGGGATCCTGGATTTACTCGGTAAGGAACATATCTATCTATCTATCTATCTATCTATCTATCTATCTATCTATCTATCTATCTATCTATATATATATATATATATATATATATAGATATCTTTTGAATAAAATGGTCTTTTAGTTTAACTCTTTGGCCAAAGTGTTGTAAGTATAACGCTCGGCCTGCCCACAAGCCAGACTGAGGTGGAAAGGAGTAATACCACACACCTAGCAGTAAACGGGGGCACGGCCGGAGTGTGGAAGTAGCGTAGGTGGTCCTGGTAACAAAAATAGAATGGGTACGGTACTTGCCAACTCCAGCGTAGAAAGGTAAAGTCCGTAAGCCAATGGTCGTGGGATGGAGAGAGCAGCGTAGTAGAGTGTCCGTAAGCCGTGTCCAAGGGATATAGAAGTCTGCAGGGTAGTAATGTCCAAAGCCAAATCCAAGGGTTCCAGAGAGCAGCGTAGTAGAAGTCCAAAGCCAAAGGTCGATATCCAGGGAGGTCAGCAGTATATCCAGGGACAGGAATAGGAACTGAAATACAAAAGGGGCCAGGCAACAGCAGACAGCACCAAGGTACAGAAGCTCTGCAGAGCAAGGAGGTAATGATGAGGGGAGACTAAATAGGGGGCTGGGACCTATCAGAGGAAGGGGAGGAACGGAGGAGCGGCCCGAGAGAGAACCTGATAGGTCCCAGCTTCCCAGGCACTTCTCCCCTATCAGGGCAAGGGGAGGAGCGGAGGAGCAGCCGGGGAGGAACAGATTGGGGAGAAGGGCCTGGGGGGCGGACCTGATGGAGCAGGGGCAGGGAAGCGTGTGATGCAGGCGCAGAATCAGAGGAGGCGGGGTCAGGTGCACGGCGCCAGTAAATGGAAGCCTGGGTTCGCACGCGCCCGTAAGAGTGACGAGCGCGACCCGGAAGTGCGGGAGCAGCCATGGAGGGGACCGCGAGGAGTGAGGCACGCCACCGGGGAGCCTGGGCGGCATGGGAATAAGATAAGGAGGTGCTGGAAGCGGGTCTACCCGCAGCGCGGATCCTTACAGTACCCCCCCCCTTGAGGGTCGGACTCCGGACGAACCATCCAAGGTCTGAGGGGAAATTTTTGGTGGAATCGTTTGCCTTGAATAAATGGTTTCAAGAGTGAAACATGGAAGACGGGTGAAATTTTCATAGAGGGAGGCAAGCGAAGTTGATAGGCCACAGGACTAATTTGTCTCAGAATAGAGAAAGGTCCCAGAAACCTGGGAGACAGTTTAGGGGTTGGGGACTTCAGTTTGATATTTTTAGAAGAAAGCCAGACCTTTTCTCCAGGTGCGAACTTATGGGCCTCCCAACGAAGCCTATGTGCTTGTCTCTTCTGTCTTAGCACAGACTCCTGTAAAACTGTTTGGATCCTCCTCCAAGACCCCTGTAAGGTGGATACCCTATCATCTGCTGCAGGAACTCCGGACCTGGGAGAATGCATGGGAAGACGGGTAGGATGAAATCCGTAGTTTACAAAAACGGTGATTCTTGAGTGGACTCATTCTTGAGTGAGTTAATAGCAAATTGTGCCCAAGGAAGTAGCTCAGCCCAATTATCCTGAGAATCGGAGGAAAAACAACGCAAATACTGTTCTAGGGACTGGTTCATGCGTTCAGTCTGCCCATTCATTTGCGGGTGGTAGCCTGAGGAAAAAAGAAGGGTAATGCCCAACCTCTGGGAAAATGCACGCCAGAATTTAGAAACAAATTGAGTACCACGATCCGAGACAATGGACCACGGAACACCATGAATACGGAAAATTTATTTTACAAAAATATCCGCCAAAGTACTGGAATTGGGTAGACCCTTGAGGGGAACAAAATGAGCTTGCTTGGAGAACCGGTCAACAATTACAAGAATAGTAGTCATACCATTAGACGGGGGAAGATCCACGATGAAGTCCATAGCAATGTGACTCCAAGGACGGTCCGGGACCGGGAGGGGTTGTAGAGGACCGGAAGGCTTTTGACGGACAGATTTATTTTGTGCGCAGACTGGGCAAGAGGAGGTGAAAGCTCTAATGTCCTTTAACATATTGGGCCACCAGAAGGTTCGCCAACTCAGATTGGTAGTCTTCTTAAACCCGGGATGGCCGGCAGATCTGGAGGAATGACCCCTGTCATGGTAGAGAGGATTTGGCCCGGGATTAAAGGGTTTACACCCCCATTTGGTCACCCTCTACTCTCATCAGGGAAGCAAGGGGTTAACTGGACTGAGGTCCAGTAATGTGTTTTGCCTTGCTTCAATATCCAAATGTTTATTCCCCTGTGTAAATGTATTGTGTTATCCTGGTGTTTGCACTCACACATACACTAGGGTTGATGCGGGAGGGAAGGGGTTAATGTTAAAATAGTGATTATAGCCCTTTGTGTAATTTTCCCGCCTTTTCAGGCTCCATTTTGCAGCCGTCCATAGGTCGCCATTGAGCCTCCATGCTTTCTAATGGCAGAAGTAGCGGTTTTGGACCTGTTTTCCAGCGACGACCAGCAGGTGGCGTCCGAGAGGAGGAGCGGCGGTTTCCCATTGTAAGTCAATGGGCTCATTGACTTCAATGGAGATTCCTCAACGCCAGCCTCGAGGAACAGGTTGGCAGCCATCCAAACCACAGACCGCAAAAGCGGATACAATGTCTTTTAAAAGAGTTTAATCACTACGGTCAAATTCAACGACAATTGGCGTGGAAATCTTGGGTTCTAGGGCCCCTGGGAATAAAGTTCTTTTTGTCCCTAACCCCTAGGAACCCCCACACACGATCCACACCAGGTCCGGGAATGAGGGACCCCCGTAAAGGGTCGAGCAGAGAAGGAGGGTCGCACCATTGAATCTAATGGCGGCGGGCGCCATGCATTGTCAATGGCGGCACCGGAAATTGATTCCAATGGGGAAAAGCCGCATGGCGAAAAAATGACTAGGTGTAAAATGTTGAAATGTGTAAGTCCTTATCTCCGGTACTGAAATGACCAGAGGGATGGGATTTGGGTGGCATGTAGCCAAGGTTCCGGCTTTAATGCATGCCCCTTCCCAGCCCCCTCAGACCAACCAGACGGAGTATAGACGAAGGTAAAGATTTGTGGATTTTCTCATAGACTTCAATGGCGGCGGTTCCTCCATTGAAAATCTATGGCGGGAAACTCCATTGACGACAACGGCGGAGTTGCTCCATTGAAGCCCATGGCGGCGGAGCCCGTTGTTTTCAATGGGGATTTAGTGAAACGCTGAGATTTCTTTTTAGCGGAGATTTTTATAATAAAACATGAAACGGTTTATGTGATATTTGTATAACTCCGGTTCTGAAGGTCGTAGCGGGCTGAAATTTGGACCCTATAGTGTACCACTTCCGGCATTAAGGTCTGGAAAGTTTGGACCTGCTGGACCAACCAGAACCGGGTATTTTAATATGTGTAGGTATTAAAATGTATATGGGGTTTTGGGTCTGCTCTGACAATGCAGACCCCCATCTGCTATGCTAATAGGGCAGGGAGAGCATCCTGCAAGAATTAACATAGCCCGGTGATCAAAAGGTAACTGCCCTAATTGTTTATACTGGGGGCAGGAACCAAGGAACTGAGTGTTTTTAAGTGTGATACTTCACACTTACAATGGAAGCCAAAATCTGCTTCAAAGAGATTTTTGCTAGACAGCTTGGCGCCTTGAGTGTAAGAGAAGGGTTAAAATGGTATATAAGTCAGAGTCACCCCTTACTCAATTGTCTTCATGGGTCTTTCATGTGTCTTCATGATCTGCATGTATTGCTGTGATGTCAACATCTGAAACTGAATTATGGAAGAAATGGCCCATCCTATATCCTGATGGCTTTCTTGTCCTAACCTTTAAGTAAGTGTCCATATTTTGTCTGTTATTTGTATAATCTCGTGTGTTCACCTTTTTCAAGGAATAAATTATAGTTTATCATATCTAAGTCTCGTCCAGTTCAACCCAGTTATATTTGGTGTGTATTATTATAGCCTGTCTCAAAGCTACCATCACAGGCTTATAATAAAACTGGTGGCAGCGGTGGGATTGAACTGGACCTGTATTACAGTGTACTGCGGGATACTGTAATATAGTGGGAACTCGATGGTAATTGCGAGTTCCTGGGACTAAAGATATTGAACACACAGTGTACAACATATAACACAAGATATGGCACCTCCTCACTGTTCCCCTATTTGTGAGAAGCATTGCCTCCAGAACCAAAGTGCCGGCCATCCGTGTGACCGGAGCCGGGCACCGAGACCGGAGGAGTGCATCAAGTCGTCACGGGGACCAGCAGCCGGCAAGGCTGAGAGAGAGGCAGCGATCGGTGAGCATGAAACCCGGCAGGCTGAGCAAAGATCCACAGCTGCAGCCGCTGTAACCATCAAACCTCCCGGAGAGCAGGGAATGGACCCAGCTCCGGGACGGCAGAGACTTGTGGAGGGAGCGGGTGGTCTCAGAGACCACGGAAGTCTTGCACCAGGAGAGGTAACGGCCGTTGCGGTGGCCCGTCCATTTCCCCTGAAAGAGCTAGCACTGGTGTGTGCATTGGGCAAGACTTGGTTCCCGGCAAAGTGGACCCAG
This sequence comes from Ascaphus truei, assembly GCF_040206685.1. NCBI lineage: Eukaryota > Metazoa > Chordata > Amphibia > Anura > Ascaphidae > Ascaphus > Ascaphus truei. The sequence continues at coordinate 285,381,656 of NC_134486.1, read as the reverse complement.
TTCACGGCGTTGGTGCTGCACCGACCCGCTTACCCCCTCCAAGAGCCCGGCGCTCAAGCAACTCTGCTCTGGACTCCGTTGCCCCTTGCTGGAGTTAGTCCACCGGCGGCAGAAAAGCTCCGGAATGAGCCCGGCACTCGAGCAACTCCGCTCTGGACTCCGTTGCCCCTCGCTGGGGTTAGTCCACCGGTGGTGGAGAAGCTCCGGCAGGCGCTGCGGCACTGCCAACAAACGGGCCACAATAATGCCCGGTGCCCGGACCGTGCGCGGTCGGGCGAAGAAGCCCCTCAGGGCCAGCGCTCACGAGCTGCGGACAAGATGACCCAGTTAGCGGCATCCTCTGATTGCTCCCACCCAGCCAGGGCGACAACCCTTCACGGGATGAGTCCTGGAGAACCTGGCCGGGTTGCATCGGCAACAGTGGCGGAGAGCGGCGGCCATCCACCTGATCCCGGCGGAGAACCGGCGGTGGCGGAGAAGAAACCGCCACTCCGGCATCCTGCCGGCGGCAATTTTATTTGGGGGGAGGGTTGGGGTGTGCGGGAGGTGGGTGTTTCACATTGTTTGGCGGAGTCGGCGATTCCCAGCGATGACCGGAGCCCCGCAATCCACGCCGGCGAACCCTGCATCAAAGCCGGGTACTGCTGCGGCAGCTATCCGGGGCTCGCCCATGGCGGCGACGGCGGCGGAAGAGCCGCGATTCCGGCAAAGTGCCAGAGCCCTTTCTGAGTGGGGGAGGGACAGGGTTTGCGGGAGGGGGTTATTTTACCTGGTTTGGCGGGAGCCTTGTTCCTCCACAAAGACCTGGGACCCTTGTCCTGCACCGTTGTACCTGTACCCAACCCGGGTGCTGTCGCGGCAGCGGCCCGTTGCTGCCCAGCCCAGATGGTGCCGGCGGCGGCCACTCCAGTCCCCCTGCAATCGGGACCAACGAAGGCGGCGGTCTCTGCGGGGACCAGCGAGGTAAGCCAGACCAAGTCGCAGACTGACCCTGACTTATTTTTCCCTATGACTGTACCACGTTGTTTCACTATAGGGGTGACCGGGGGTGGCAGGGGATAGGGGCACCAGGGGAGGGGAAGGAAGGGCAGCTTGTAGGGCAGCCAGGCTTCCCCATTACCCTGGCGGAGCAGCAAGGGGACTCTCAATTAAGAGCCCCACTATGGGCTGGAGGTATCAGGGGTTGTGGCAAAGTTAGACCACCCCCAGATTACCTGCCAGCCAGGAGCTAAGGTAGGTGCATCTGCACCAGCAACCCTGAGCTCATCCCCGGCAATGGGGAGGCAGTGTCAGGGAGATGGCCTCACTCAGGTGTCCCTAGGATCCAGGTTAGGATTAGCTAGGGAGAAGCGGAGTGAGGGGAGGCTGCAGGTAGGTAGCCAGCATCAGATCTCAGTGAGAGAAGAAGGGCTAGTGGTAGCTGGGGAGGGAAAGCAGCAGGTATGGCAGCTAGAGTTCCCCGTTACCCTGGCAGAGCCTCAGGGGGTTTCTCAGATCAGCAACCCCCTGTTGCAGCCTAGCTATGGGCTGGGGGTATCGTGGGCAGTGGCCAGCTTGTGCCACCCCAGGGATACCTGCCAGCCAAGAGCTAAGGCCCCTGAGCTCATCCCTGGTAAGGGGGAGACACGGTCAGGGAGGTAGGTGCACTCAGGTAGTTCCAGGGTCTAGGTTAGGATTGCCCAGGGGAGAGAGGAGTGCAGCTGGGATGCAGGGAGGTAAGCAGCAGGAGTCATCAGCAGGGGCTCAGGTGCTGGGCCTAGGGGAGGCTAGGCAGGGAGACACTGTGGAGCAGGGGGAGATAGGAGGTCAGTGGGGTGTCAGGCAGCTGGCAGAAGCTAGGGATGGGCTAGGTAGGCAGGAGGTCCCTTGTTCTGACTGGCCAGGAGTGACCTCCCTGACAGATTCCCCTGGGTTCCCAGAGGAGGGGCTGTGGGTAGATAGGCAGCCAGGGAGGAGAGTCAAGGGTATAGCAGAGCAGCTACAGGTAGGCACAGGGCCAGGGCAGGTAGGTGACATAGCTCTTTCCCAGACTTGGTTGACAGGAAAGCGACGGTCTGTGCTTGATAGCTGGTCTCTGGCTGGTGCAGAGACATGCCAGTCTCTGGGCAGTGTGGAGCCTGGTCTGCAAAGGGGCCTGTAGACGGACGTTCACAGAGGTACACAATTGGAGGCTTTTATAAGGTGAAATTATAATAAGGCTTTATTGTGCCTTTTCCTTTTCATCAGGAAATCATCCAAACACAGGGGGGGAACAAAGCTTCCATTCACTTGGGAGTATTTCTAGTGAAATCCTATGCAATTAATTCACATCTCCGTTAGTTAAGCATTTCTCCCAGCCCCAAACATATAGCATGAAATATGCAGATATAAGCAGTCTCTTAATTATGAAAGTCTTATCTGTTTCTTGCTGTAGAGTAAGCTTCTCTGCTCTCCTGGAACCGCACCCGTGCGTGCACAAAAAATATCAGCATCCAGGTTTAGAAGTCTTATTTGGTGTCTTGCAATCAGCTATGCTGGGCAGAGCTCAAGACCGGTCAGCTCCAGAGATGTGTGTTCTCTTGGTCAGTCTCTCCTGGGAGACTCAAGAACACTCCTCTGTCTCCAAAGGTCAGCTCTCATTCAGAGCTAAGGAGTCACTTCCTGTCTCAACAGACAGGCTTTTGTAAGCAATCAGGCAGGTGGTGTTTATAAATTGACCACCAGCAGTTAATTACCACACTGCCAGATTAAAGGCACATTACTTGATCAGGGATTACTCCCCTCTTACATACCTCCACTGTTTGTGGGAAGCTCGGGCTTGCCACGGCCAAAGCCCATCCTTCCACTCTCATTCTAGATATCTCAGTGACTTGAATGAGAGTGGATGGAGGAAGAGAACCCTCAGTCCTGTTGGGATTGGAGCCCTTTCTCCAGTTTATTCGTGTCTCCTCCTGAAGGTGTTTGAGATCAGCACCCCTCAGTCGCTCGAGGAGGACTTTCTCTAAGTATAGTCTTTTTTCTACGTGCGCGGTCATGAGATTTCCCTCGCGTCGGGTGCTTGTCTTATTGTAGGCATACTGTATGGCAGCAGTTGCAGAGCGTTTAAAAACCGCCCTTTTCCCACTCAATGGGGTTGCTAGATCAGCCCCTTTTAGAGTAAGTTGCAATTCCACACCCACTTCCAGAGAATGTCCCATCTTTTCAGCTTCATCAGCTAAGGATTCTTCTGGTTTTAATTCAGCACGTGTACCTTCTTTTGTTGCCTGCTGGGTGGCTGAAGGTTTTGCTAGTGCTTGTTTAGGTGGTTCAAATTTTGCAACCTTGTCTTTGAGATGAGCGGTATTCCCAGCTTTCACTGTAGTACATAGAGTACTTGCACAGGCAAGCGGTAGAACCCCTTTCGAACAAGCACTCGTAGGGTGAAAAAGTGTGTAAATAACTAAACCTTTAATAAATACTTAAGGGTAATGGTGAACACAAAACTATTTAAAAACAAATTAAATAACAAACTTCCAGTTCTCTAACCAAGGCTGGTTGACATGTGAATCTAGGGAAAAGTAATTGCCTGGCATAAGCAGAATGGATATTTAGCTATTGCCTCAGTGTGGTATATAGCTGTATAAATAATTATATATCTATCACGGATGTACCGGACCAGACAAATAAATATGTACCTACACTGACTGAATTGATTCAAAAGGTGTAATCACACCAATACATTGGAGTACTCAGTATACATGAATCAAGAAAAAATACTAGAGTTAGGGAGTGATCACAAAACCACACCAATTGAAGCAAATAATAGGTGAATGAATGGTAATCCAAAAAAGTGGGTGCAAACTGTGAACTGAAAAGTGAATCAGAAAAAGGGGGGAAAGGAGACCACAAAATGAATGTGTCTCCTAAAAGAATTCACTATAATGCACTCCTACTTAATTTAAAATTTAACTTTTAATATATTTCCATAAAACATATGTTACCAAAAGCGTTGTGTGTAATACATTAAAAATTATGTATTACACACAACGCTTTTGGTAACATATGTTTTATGGAAATATATTAAAAGTTAAATTTTAAATTAAGTAGGAGTGCATTATAGTGAATTCTTTTAGGAGACACATTCATTTTGTGGTCTCCTTTCCCCCCTTTTTCTGATACATGAATCAACAAAGATAATATGTATAAAAATCCCTAGAAACGGCGCGTAAGTATAACATGGGTTAAAAAAGGCTACTATGTAGCTAGAGATAGGCTGAGGATTCAATGCATAGTGTAATGGAAATATCAACATGTCATTTACACATTGCCTGTCTATGATATAATGTCTCAGCATGTATGGGAGTTCTCTCAGAGTTAAATCTTAGCTGATGAGATACTCCCCACGAATTTCCGTGGAAACGGCACAATATAGTAGGACGAAGTTGTATAGGTAGGTAGTAATAAAAAGTGCAACAGTTTCTCAATTTATGTGCCCACAGTATGCAACAATATATCGTGTAGATCAGATCTAAATACTCAGATGTGTATATTGTAGCACTAGAAGCACTCTATGCACCTCCCACCCGGTGTGGTGTATTCATGAACACCACCGGATATTTAGTTACCCGGGTGAGGAAGAGGTTAAATTAGATATAGCACTGGAGAACTCTGTATACCTTCCACCCGGTGTGGTGTATTTATGAACACCACCGGACCTTTAATTAGCCGGGTAAGGAAGGAGTAAATATAGGATGATACTCAAACTTGATTATCAGGAGTCTGCCTAAAGATCTAATCAGGGACTCACTCAATAGTCTGTGTGAAAATAAACAGAGCCCCTATGCATATATTCTAGATGGAAGGGTCCTCTTGATGTGTGTGCAATATACTTTATGCAACTCCAGTCCGGTGTGGTATATTAATGAACACCACCAAACATATTAGTAAACCGGATAGAGTGGATTCATTTAACACTTACTCAGTCAAGTTGGTGTTACAGTCTATGAACCTAATCTGATGATGTTCATAACGCAAACCCACTATGCAAACACGTGTGCTCAATTTTACATATGTTCGTGGTTGTTGTGTGTTGAAATATCTACCAAATTACTTATTGAGGCACTCAACACACATAACACATATTGTACTCACTTAGCATAGGTTGCAGAGACTCCACCCGGCGTGGTGTATTAATGAACACCACAGAACATTAGTTAGCCGGGTGGGGGGAAGTCTCAATGGGATAGATAAACGCAGATACAGCTCACCCTTGCAGGAGTTGTCTCAGAGCTGTATTCAACACCGCACTAATGCGTGCTGACGTCAGCATTTCCGTGATGTCAGCACGCATTAGTGCGGTGTTGAATACAGCTCTGAGACAACTCCTGCAAGGGTGAGCTGTATCTGCGTTTATCTATCCCATTGAGACTTCCCCCCACCCGGCTAACTAATGTTCTGTGGTGTTCATTAATACACCACGCCGGGTGGAGTCTCTGCAACCTATGCTAAGTGAGTACAATATGTGTTATGTGTGTTGAGTGCCTCAATAAGTAATTTGGTAGATATTTCAATACACAACAACCACGAACATATGTAAAATTGAGCACACGTGTTTGCATAGTGGGTTTGCGTTATGAACATCATCAGATTAGGTTCATAGACTGTAACACCAACTTGACTGAGTAAGTGTTAAATGAATCCACTCTATCCGGTTTACTAATATGTTTGGTGGTGTTCATTAATATACCACACCGGACTGGAGTTGCATAAAGTATATTGCACACACATCAAGAGGACCCTTCCATCTAGAATATATGCATAGGGGCTCTGTTTATTTTCACACAGACTATTGAGTGAGTCCCTGATTAGATCTTTAGGCAGACTCCTGATAATCAAGTTTGAGTATCATCCTATATTTACTCCTTCCTTACCCGGCTAATTAAAGGTCCGGTGGTGTTCATAAATACACCACACCGGGTGGAAGGTATACAGAGTTCTCCAGTGCTATATCTAATTTAACCTCTTCCTCACCCGGGTAACTAAATATCCGGTGGTGTTCATGAATACACCACACCGGGTGGGAGGTGCATAGAGTGCTTCTAGTGCTACAATATACACATCTGAGTATTTAGATCTGATCTACACGATATATTGTTGCATACTGTGGGCACATAAATTGAGAAACTGTTGCACTTTTTATTACTACCTACCTATACAACTTCGTCCTACTATATTGTGCCGTTTCCACGGAAATTCGTGGGGAGTATCTCATCAGCTAAGATTTAACTCTGAGAGAACTCCCATACATGCTGAGACATTATATCATAGACAGGAAATGTGTAAATGACATGTTGATATTTCCATTACACTATGCATTGAATCCTCAGCCTATCTCTAGCTACATAGTAGCCTTTTTTAACCCATGTTATACTTACGCGCCGTTTCTAGGGATTTTTATACATATTATCTTTGTTGATTCATGTATACTGAGTACTCCAATGTATTGGTGTGATTACACCTTTTGAATCAATTCAGTCAGTGTAGGTACATATTTATTTGTCTGGTCCGGTACATCCGTGATAGATATATAATTATTTATACAGCTATATACCACACTGAGGCAATAGCTAAATATCCATTCTGCTTATGCCAGGCAATTACTTTTCCCTAGATTCACATGTCAACCAGCCTTGGTTAGAGGACTGGAAGTTTGTTATTTAATTTGTTTTTAAATAGTTTTGTGTTCACCATTACCCTTAAGTATTTATTAAAGGTTTAGTTATTTACACACTTTTTCACCCTACGAGTGCTTGTTCGAAAGGGGTTCTACCGCTTGCCTGTGCAAGTACTCTATGTACTACCTAGTTTCATCAACCCCTGGCACCGTTCTCAGGACAGTAGCAAGAGCTCATTCCCCCACCCCCCTCTCCCCCTTGTATTTCAGCTCTCACTGTACCCTTGTCTTCATGGGATTTTGAGGCTGTGGGATACTGACGCTTAGTCAGGGTCAATACTTGTCCTTGTAGGACTGTAATCTTATCCGTGAGAGATCCCTGTTTTTTGAGTGCGTCTTGCCAGTCTCTTCTCAGGGAATTTATCTGCATGCTTTGCTTTCTCTGAGCCTGCCTCCACATTTTTATTGCATTGTGGAGCACTATGAACTTCTTTGCTTGGGCCACAGTTACTTGTTTCAGTTTCTGGACCTTCTTGTGCCAACTGAAAATTTTCTTCTTTCAGTTTTAAGTTCTCTTTTAATCTTGAATGTTCTCTTTTTTCAGTCTCTCTATTCTTCAGGGCTTCTTTGCAGTCCTCCTTCCATTTACGCACATCTGCTTTGAGAATGACACTCTCCTGGCGTGAGACTTCCTTCTCTAGGTTCAGGGTCTGAAGCTCCTTCTGAGAGACTTTGAGATCTGCATCAAGATTACCAATAGTTTCTTTAGCAATGTCCAGCTCCTCAGTGAGACTGTGTAGTTCCTTTCTGGAAACTTCCAGGTCTGTGCGGCAGCTGTTGGTCTCATGATGTGAGGCATCAAGCTCTATACGAAGAGTGTGAACCTCTTGCTGGAAGACTGTCATCTGCTTCAGTGCCTCCTCATACTTCCGCTTTAGCGTAGCCACCATTTTATCCGATTGGCTCTGCTTTTGATCCATGGCGGAAATAGTAGCCTTTGCAGTATCTAGCTCAGTCTTGAGATCCTCCAATTCGGTCTTGGCCGCAGAGTAAATTGCGAGCACAGTCTTCTGTAGCTCAGCATTATTTTTTCTCTCCCTTTCCAATTCTTCACAGAGCAGATCACAGTCATGCCTGGCAATTTTCAGGGCGTCTTCAGGGCTGGTCAAGGGATCGTCACTCACTGGTTCCGGCTCCGCTTCCCTGGGATGACTGGTTGAGGGTTCCTCACTGTTGGCACCGGACAGACACTTCTTTGGGGTACACGACTTCTGCCTTGGGCCCTCTGGATATTCGGTTAACCGCGGGACGAATTCTCCATTTTCTCTAGGCTGCAGGGCAGCTCGGTCCCCCTTTTCCTCCACAGGATCTGCGGACGTGTCTGTTCCTTCCACGGTAAGTGAAGAACTGCTTTTCTTTTTCTTTTTCCGCCTTTTTGATTTGGATGACACCGTCCCTTCAGGGATATTGGGGTCTCCATCTTCATTTGAATTTTTAGCGGCTTCATTATATACGCCAGGCTTTTCTTGCAGTTGCTTTTGCTGACAGAAATATTGGGTGATCTGCTGCTCCCGCTCTGTCTCCTGCTGATCATATTCATCAAAGGGAGCGGTCTTTTCTGTTCATGCCGAGTTCAGGCACCCCCACCATTCTTGGGGTGTTTTGTGGGTGTGACTCGGTTCGGGTTCCCCGTAAGAGATGTCTTCCTCTTTATTGGACTGGAAGGGCCACTCTTCCGTGGGGTAGGGTTCATTACAGGAACGCTGCATCTTGTCCTCCATTTTTAGGCTATCAGGTGTAATTTTCTTCCTGACCTCAGGAGGCACTATTGCAGCTGTTGCCACTGTATTTTCTAGAACCCCCAATTGTGGTAGTCCTACAGATGGGCATATTTTGCTTGTAGAGGTCGTAGCTCTCACAGGCATCTCTGTAGACTTTTCTTTCTTGGGAATTTTTATTTTTTATTTTATTTTTTTTCAATATCAGCAGTACTGTGCATGCATTTTCTCTTATCAGGTATACAAGATGTGCAGTTACTAGGTAAAAAAAAGTCTATTTGCTATACACCATTTACTTGCTAGGTGCAATCTCTCCGCTTCAGCAACATAATTTGGTTTTCTGCCTGAGTTGAGTAATTTTCAGTCTCATCTTTGGGTATTATGGCATTCACACGTCACACTTTGGGTGTCTGTTTTTGCTCCCAAGATATATATAGGCAGACTTTTTTACTTGCAGAAAAAAAACATTCTTTCATTCCCGGCAGGGTGACTCAACACTCAGCATTTGTTTGCTAAAAATTCCCCTGCTTCAGCACAGTCTTGTATCAATTTTCACACTTTTCTGCATATACTCCATTCACAGCTGGTAGCCCTATGCGGTGTGGCAACCTTTATTTGCAAAATCAGCACCACTCGTGGGTCACCATCTGTATTCACTGCTTCAGCTAAACTTTTGAAAACAACAAACACCTATCCCTTTTTAAGGGCTGACTCACTTCTTGAACCCTGACTATGGCTGGAAGGCAAAACCCCTATTTCAATAACCATATTACACTTTGTGATAGGCAAAATAAGGTTTAGCTACTTCAGCAGTCTCTTCTGGGTTTTTGTAAGTTTCAGTGCAGTGTGTATCCCTTTAACTCTGATCTCTGCTGCATGAGGGTTTTTTTTTTCTTCTAAGTTTCTCAGATTGTTTGTAGGCAAAAAGCATTAAAAAAACTTTCACATAAAAATCTCCGGTCCTTTTTAACTACAAGGACACCTCTTATCCCACTTCTGACACCATATGTAGACGGACGTTCACAGAGGTACACAATTGGAGGCTTTTATAAGGTGAAATTATAATAAGGCTTTATTGTGCCTTTTCCTTTTCTTCAGGAAATCATCCAAACACAGGGGGTAGGGGGAACAAAGCTTCTATTCACTTGGGAGTATTTCTAGTGAAATCCTATGCAATTAATTCACATCTCCGTTAGTTAAGCATTTCTCCCAGCCCCAAACATATAGCATGAAATATGCAGATATAAGCAGTCTCTTAATTATGAAAGTCTTATCTGTTTCTTGCAGTAGAGTAAGCTTCTCTGCTCTCCTGGAACCGCACCTGTGCGTGCACAGAAAATATCAGCATCCAGGTTTAGAAGTCTTATTTGGTGTCTTGCAATCAGCTATGCTGGGCAGAGCTCAAGACCGGTCAGCTCCAGAGATGTGTGTTCTCTTGGTCAGTCTCTCCTGGGAGACTCAAGAACACTCCTCTGTCTCCAAAGGTCAGCTCTCATTCAGAGCTAAGGAGTCACTTCCTGTCTCAATAGACAGGCTTTTGTAAGCAATCAGGCAGGTGGTGTTTATTAATTGACTACCAGCAGTTAACCACCACACTGCCAGATTAAAGGCACATTACTTGAACAGGGATTACTCCCCTGTTACAGGGCCCCTTCACCATGGACTTGGATCACCAGACACTGGGTGGGGGGCAGAGGGAGGCAAAGGGGAATGCCTGGCGGCCACGGTGGAGCCCTGCTCAGCAGGATCTGGACTTTACTATCCACTCTGGCCAGGACAATGTACTGGACAATGCCGGAACACAATTTTGCCAGGCCAACCCCTCAGGACTTATTGAGTGCTTCAAGGGCGCCAGTGGTGTCCCAGTGCCAGGGGAGGCAGCTGGGGCACCAGGCACCCATTGAGCAGGGGAGGTGTCATGGTAGAGAGGATTTGGCCCGGGATTAAAGGGGTTACACCCCCATTTGGCCACCCTCTACTCTCATCAGGGAAGCAAGGGGTTAACTGAACTGAGGTCCAGTAATTTGTTTTGCCTTGCTTCAATATCCAAATGTTTATTCCCCTGTGTAAATGTATTGTGTTATCCTGGTGTTTGCACTCACACATACACTAGGGTTGATGCGGGAGGGAAGGGGTTAATGTTAAAATAGTGATTATAGCCCTTTGTGTAATTTTCCCGCCTTTTCAGGCTCCATTTTGCAGCCATTGAGCCTCCCTGCTTTCTAATGGCAGAAGTAGCAGTTTTGGACCTGTTTTCCAGCGACGACCAGCAGGTGGCGTCCGAGAGGAGGAGCGGCGGTTTCTCATTGTAAGTCAATGGGCTCATTGACTTCAATGGAGATTCCTCAACGCCGGCCTCGAGGAACAGGTTGGTAGCCATCCAAACCGCAGACCGCAAAAGCGGATACAATGTCTTTTAAAAGAGTTTAATCACTACGGTCAAGTTCAACGACAATTGGCGTGGGCATCTTGGGTTCTAGGGCCCCTGGGAATAAAGTTATTTTTGTCCCTAACCCTTAGGAACCCCCACACACGATCCACACCGGGTCTGGGAATGAGGGACCCCCGTAAAGGGTCGAGCGGAGAAGGAGGGTCGCACCATTGAATCTAATGGTGACGGGCGCCATACATTGTCAATGGCGGCGCCGGCCATTGATTCCAATGGGGAAAAGCCGCATGGCGAAAAAACGACTAAGCGTAAAATGTTGAAATGTGTAAGTCCTTATCTCCGGTACTGAAATGACCAGAGGGATGGGATTTGGGTTGCATATAGCCAAGGTTCCGGCTTTAATGCATGCCCCTTCCCAGCCCCCTCAGACCAACCAGACGGAGTATGGACGAAGGTAAAGATTTGTGGATTTTCTCATAGACTTCAATGGCGGTGGTTCCTCCATTGAAAGTCTATGGCGGGAAACTCCATTGACGACAACGGCGGAGTTGCTCCATTGAAGCCCATGGCGGCGGAGCCCTTTGTTTTCAATGGGGATTTAGTGAAACGCTGAGATTTCTTTTTAGCGGAGATTTTTATAATAAAATATGAAACGGTTTATGTGATATTTGTATAACTCTGGTTCCGAAGGTCGTAGCGGGCTGAAATTTGGACCCTATAGTGTACCACTAAGGTCTGGAAAGTTTGGACCTGCTGGACCTACCAGAACTGGGTATTTTAATATGTGTAGGTATTAAAATGTATATGGGGTTTTGGGTCTGCTCTGACAATGCAGACCCCCATCTGCTATGCTAATAGGGCAGGGAGAGCATCCTGCAAGAATTAACATAGCCCGGTGATCAAAAAGTAACTGCCCTAATTGTTTATACTGGGGGCAGGAACCAAGGAACTGAGTGTTTTTAAGTGTGATACTTCACACTTACAATGGAAGCCAAAATCTGCTTCAAAGAGATTTTTGCTAGACAGCTCGGCGCCTTGAGTGTAAGAGAAGGGTTAAAATGGTATATAAGTCAGAGTCACCCCTTACTCAATTGTCTTCATGGGTCTTTCATGTGTCTTCATGATCTGCATGTATTGCTGTGATGTCAACATCTGAAACTGAATTGTGGAAGAAATGGCCCATCCTGTATCCTGATGGCTTTCTTGTCCTAACCTTTAAGTAAGTGTCCATATTTTGTCTGTTATTTGTATAATCTCGTGTGTTCACCTTTTTCAAGGAATAAATTATAGTTTATCATATCTAAGTCTCGTCCAGTTCAACCCAGTTATATTTGGTGTGTATTATTATAGCCTGTCTCAAAGCTACCGTCACAACCCCATTCAAGAATTTTGAGATGAAAACGTGGGGCTGCGTAAAGACGACCATCAGGTACTTCTAGCCCTTCGGGGACCTGTGCTTGAGACTCCAAAATCTTATCCAGTATGTCAAAGGAGGTGGCAGAGATAAACAATTGGGGGGACAGAATACTCTCCGGGACTTCCTGTGACTTCTCCTCAGTGATAAACTGATGGGACAACGCATCCGCTTTGATATTCTTTGTCCCAGGAATATAAGAGATGATAAAGTTAAACCTTGAGAAGAACAACACCCAACGAGCTTGACGGGGCCCAAGACGACGAGCACCTTCAATGTAAGAAAGATTTTTGTGGTCTTTCAGGATCAGAATGGGTTCCTTGGTTCCTTCCAGAAGATGTCTCCACTCTTGTAATGCCCTCTTGATGGCCAACAACTCTCTATTCCCCACGTTGTAATTTCTTTCTGCTGAAGAATTTTTTTTTAGAAAAAAACCCACAGGGGTGTAGTTTATCTTCGGGGGTGATTCTTTGAGAGAGAACCGCACTGGCTCCCACGTCGGAAGCGTCAACTTCAAAGGTAAAGGGGAGGGTGTGGACGGGATGTCGCAGAATGGGAGCCGAGACAAAGGCTCTTTTAAGAGACTCAAAGGCCCTGCTGGCCTCCAATGGCCAAGAGGAAGGATCGGCCCCTTTTTTGGTAAGGGTCGTAATGGGTGCTACCAAGGTAGAAAAACCAGCAATAAATTTCCTATAATAATTTGCGAAACCGAGGAAACGCTGAATCGCCTTTAAAGAGTTAGGTTGTGGCCATTCGAGTACAGAATTGAGCTTCTCCGGATCCATGGTGAACCCTTGATCCGAGACAATGTATCCCAGGAAGGTAGTTGAGGATTGGTGAAAGACACACTTCTCCATCTTGGCATAGAGCTTGTTGGCCCGTAAACGAGAAAGCACCATCTTGGTATGGAGAATGTGTTCCTCAAGGGTTTTGGAAAAAATAAGGATATCATCCAAGTAGATAATCACAAAAGAATTCAATAGATCACAAAAAACCTCATTCATAAAGTCTTGAAAGACTGCAGGGGAATTGCACAACCCAAACGGCATCACCAGGTACTCATAGTGACCGCTGCGCGTGTTGAACGCGGTCCTCCACTCGTCTCCACTGCGGATGCAAATCAGGTTATATGCCCCTCGTAGATCAAGTTTAGAGAAAATCGTCGCGCCTTGCAGCCTATCAAAGAGCTCCGGGATAAGAGGCAAAGGGTAGCGATTTTTGATGGTAATCTTGTTTAGGCCATGGAAATCGATGCACGGGCGAAGCGTCCCATCTTTCTTTTTTACAAAAAAGAATCCTGCTCCGGCGGGAGAAGTGGATTTCCGGATGAAGCCCTTTTGAAGGTTTTCTGTGATATACTCGGACATGGCCTCCATTTCAGGCAGAGATAATGGATATAACAGGAAAAGGGAGACCAAACAGCGCACCAGCAAAAACGGAGCAGGATGTTAGAGCATCTAAGGCTCATAAGATTGAAAGACACTAATCATCCTGTTTCCAAACACTTCACAGAATGTGGTCAGGGAGGAACAAGTAATTTTTCCTTCCTGTGAATTGAATTAGTTAATTGTAAATATAGAGGAGGTGATCATGTCAACCTTCGGAACCTTAGGGAGGCGTATTGGATCTTTACTCTCCAAACGCGCTTCCCTATGGGTCTGAATATTGACTGGCAGTTAACTCATTTTTTGTAACATGCTATTTTTTATTAGTCAATTATGCTTATTTATTCTGAATATTGACTGGTAGCTAACCCATTTTTTGGAAATATGCAAATTTCCATAAATCAATTTTGCTTAATGCTAAATGGATTGATCAAATTAGCCCTGTTAAGTTTTATATAGTATACAATACACTTGTTTTTTTATGTTTTGTGTTTATTATAGCTTTACTAGACAATGTTTTACATGTACTATATGTGGACACATTTCCCTGGTTCCTAGGTTCTAGATATACATTATATGTTATGCAGTATTCATGTATTTCACATGTTTTTCATGTTATTTAAATGCTTCTAATTACTTTACTTTTTGTAAATTCGTGGCTATATGTTTTATATCCTTATTTCCCTTTATGTATTAACATAAGATGTTAGTTACTTATTGTTGTTTTTATATTTTCCCTCATGAATAGGATGCTTTTCCCTTCCTTTTTTCTATTTTTTCTTAATCTTCTGATTTTAGTTTTATTTGATACCTGCATCGCCGTGATGCGCATGCGCAGTGATTAGCACTGTGTGTATACGTCAGGGGGATGTTTATTGTATTCAATGGGTTAGTGATTCTCTATTGCTTGCCCTTAACCAAGATGGCCAGACTGCCTGTGGGACTTCCTTTGCCCTTAGAACGGCACTGGGTCGCTCTGCGCATGCGCGATGATGCGCGTAGCGTCATGACGTCATCAGGTTCCGTTTTTTGGCGCGAAACGCCCCACAGGTAAGAGGGTATTTAATGGATGTTATTACATTGTGTTTTATCCTTGAAAAAGAACGCTGTGACGTTCGAAACGCGTTGGATGGGTCTCTTGTCACATTAAAGTGCCCTTTTAATCATTTTTTCGTTTTGGGTCCTTCCTGCTCCGTTTTTGCTGGTGCGCTTTTTGGTCTCCCTTTTCCAGTTATTGCATAATTGTAGCTGCACAGCTTGCCTACCTACTACCAGGATGTGAGTATTGCTGATTTTCAGGGGAACCTGCCGATGAGACTGAGGGTGAGTGGACTTGTACCATCTCCACCTGTCTTCAGGAGGATAGTACCCATACTATTGCACATTAAGTACTATAATATTCTTATTAGTACCCTGGTTTAGTGGTTTGGCTTATTTTATTCATTGCACCTGCATTTGAGCGCTTTAGCCTACTTTCCATAGAGATAATGGATATGACCTGGCTTTAGAAAAAGGAGCACCCGGAATTAAGTTAATCGGGCAGTCGAAAGGGCGATGAGGGGGAAGCCCTTCAGATTTGGTCTTACTGAAGACATCTAGGAACTCCGAATAGACGTCCGGTAGAGTGGCATCTTGTGGGGGACAGGTTTCCAAGACGGCCAATACCGCAGCGGACGGAGAAGACGATTCCACCTGGGAAGACCTCCATTGAACGGGGAATTCGGCAGTTCAATCGATGATGGGATTGTGTAGTTGCAGTCATGGTAAGCCCAGGATGATTTGAACCGAAAGGGAATGGATGACATCAAAAGAAATGAGTTCTAAATGTCCATCATTCATAGAAAGTTCAATAGGAAGTGTCTCCAAGGAAATAAAAGCTGGCTGCAGGGGTCGACCATCGATAGCCTCCAATCCGACCGGAAAGGCTTTCTCCCAGAGTAGAATGTTGTGCTGGATAGCAAAAGCCTGATTTATGAAATTCCCTCCGGACCCAGAATCGAGGAAGGCCAGAGCGGGGGTTTGGATGCTGACATACTTAAGGAGGACAGGCAGTAAGATGCATTTGGGAAGACCCTGTGCAGGAGAGGGAAAAAAAGAGATGGTACCCAGTGAGATTCCGTCATACCTCACTGGGCGTTGTCCCTCCAGGGACAACGCGGCAGGATGTGCCCAGGAGATCCACAATAGAAGCACAGGCCCTCGTTTCTCCGACGTAGTCACTCCATAGACGGAAGTTGATGACTGCCCAGTTGCATGGGTTCCGGAGCATCCAATGCTGGTAGAACAAGAGCAGGAGACCTGGAATTAGAAGACATGGAAACAGAAGTACAAGGACGTTGACGTTCAGCCCGCCTCTCCAGAAGTCTTTGATCCACTCTGATGCACAAAGCGATTAGGGCCTCTAGTGAGGATGGCCTCTCACGAGCCGCCAGCTCGTCCTTTAAGGATTCCGAAAGTCCCTGCCAGAAAGCCCCGGAAAGTGCCCCATCATTCCAATCAGTCTCAGCCGTGATAGTCCGGAACTCCAGAGCGTAACGTGCCACTGATCTCCGACCCTGCGAAATGTGGAACAAGGAGGAAGCAGCCATATCACCACGTCCAGGGGTGTTAAAGACTAAACGAAATTCTCTTTTAAAGTTAGGGAAGGTGTAAGTGAGTTCAGGTTTCAGCTCCCAGATTGGTGAAGCCCAGGCCAGGGCGTCCCCGGTGAGAAGGGAAAAAACATAAGCTACCTTGGTACGATCCGTGGGGAAGCGAGAGGGTGACAGTTCGAATTGTATCTCGCACTGATTTAAAAACCCACGGCATCCAAGCGGGTCCCCGGCGTATTTACTGGACATAGGGATACGCAACTCTGAAGAACCTGTTCCTTCATGGGAGCCAGAGGGAGGGATAACAGAACTGGAGACATTAAGCTGGGAAATCTGAGAGGTCAAGGTAGCAACCTGTTGGTTAAGAGCGGTAACCTGGTTGTCCAAAAAGGTAAAGTGTTTGGAGATAGTGGTTAGGGTATCTTCCACCTCAGGGGGGTCTGGGTCTGATGGGCTCTGCATAATGAGCTTGCGTGTACTGATTGAGCTGTGTGTTGATTGAAGTGCTGGTTGGTTAAAGTGTGTGCAGTTAGAACCAGAAGCAGTTTGAACAAGGAAGCGGTTAAACAGGGTTTAGTTTATTGAAGTACAGTTTACTGTTAGTACTTCTAAACTTCATAGTTGATAGAATGAGCAGGATTGAAAATGCCACTCAATGCACATCTTGCCACATGTATGTGCACTTGGAGCAGCTGTTCCAAGGAGCATACCACTGTGGGAAGTGTGAGCAGATGGTCTCTTTAGAATCAGAGATTGCTGATCTAAAGAGGCAACTTGCAATATTGAGGGACATTGGCAATCTTGAAAGGGAATTAGAGCTCACTGAGCAGGCCCTTGCTTCGACAAGTGGTGCAGATGGTGGTGCTGATAGTGAGGAGCAGGTAGGTAGCTGGGTGACAGTTAGAAGGGGAAGCAGGGGCAATAGGGAGAGGCAGGTCGTTTCTGAGCTGACATATCCCAATAGATTTGCCATGTTGAGTGAAGATATTGGGAATGTTGGGGCAGAAATGGCTAGGCTGGGGGAGACTAATTCCTCTAGCAGCCAGCGGAATAGTTCCTCCAGCACAGTGGGGACTCAGGATGCTCAGATGCAAAGAAAGATTGTGGTGGTAGGGGACTCCATTATTAGGAAGGTAGATAGGGCAATCTGTTGCCGGGACCGCATGAACCGAACAGTTTGTTGTCTCCCGGGTGCTCGGGTTCGGCACATTGCGGATCGGGTAGACAGATTGTTGGGGGGGGGGGGCTGGGATTGACCCGGCGGTCTTGGTACATGTTGGCACCAATGACAAAGTTAGAGAAAGATGGAGGGTCCTAAAAAATGATTACAGGGATCTAGGCCAAAAGCTTAAGGCAAGGACCTCCAAGGTAGTATTTTCTGAAATACTACCAGTGCCATGCGCTACCGCAGGGAGACAGTCAGAGATCAGGGAGGTTAATGCATGGCTAAGAAAGTGGTGTAGGAAGGAGGGGTTTGGGTTTTTAGAGCACTGGGACTCCTTTTCTGAGAGGTGCCATCTATATTCTAGGGACGGATTGCACCTCAATGAAGAGGGATCTTCTGTGCTAGGGGGGAGAATGCTAAAAAGGTTGGAGGAGATTTTAAACTAGGATGGAGGGGGGAGGGGAATGAAACAGATAATGAACTAAATGGAATAGATGAGGATACAAGGTGGTATGGAGGTAGAATGGGGGCAAGTGCAAGTTTGACAAGCAGTGAGATACCCATAGTAAATAGAGATAATACTAGAAAACTTCTAAAGACTAAACCAAGTGGGAGCAGAAAGGAAGGAGCAGATAAGATAATAGTACAGGCTGAAAAAAAACTGAAATGCATGCTTGCTAATGCAAGAAGCCTGACAGATAAAATGGGGGAGCTTGAATTAATAGCTACAAGGGAGCAGTATGATATCATAGGCATTACTGAAACATGGTGGGATGAAACTCATGACTGGACCGTTAATTTAGAGGGTTGTTCTCTTTTTCGGAAGGATCGAACAAATAGAAGGGGAGGTGGAGTATGTCTATATGTTAAACCAGATCTAAAACCTATTATAAGGGATGATGTCTATGAAGGGAATGATGAAAATGTAGAGACCTTGTGGATAGAAATTAGCAGTGGAGGTAAAAGTATAAAGAAAATGTTTGTGGGAATATGCTATAAACCACCAAATATCTGTGAGATTGAGGAAGCTAACATACTTTTGCAAATGGAGAAGGCATCAAAACTGGGTCATGTTTGCATAATGGGGGATTTTAATTATCCTGACATAGACTGGGGCAATGAGATTAGCGTTACAACAAAAGGGAACAAGTTTTTGGGGGTGCTTAAAGACAATTATATGACCCAAATTATTGAGGAACCAACCAGGAGAGGGGCAGTTCTGGATTTGGTCATATCAAACAATGTAGAAGTAATAACAAATATTCAAGTCCTGGAACATTTGGGTAACAGTGATCATAACATGGTCTCATTTGAAATAAATTATCAAAAAACAGATTACTTGGGTTCAACAAAGACTTTAAACTTTAGAAAGGCAGATTTTAATAAACGGAGGTCTAATCTAGTAGTAATACAATGGAATGATGTTTTTGCAGGGAAAAATATAGAAGATAAATGGGCAATCTTTAAAACATTGTTAGAAAAGCACACGTATCAGTGTATACCCTTGGGTAATAAGTATAAAAGAAATAAGTCAAAACCAATGTGGCTAAATAAACAGGTAGTGGAGGAAATGGACAAGAAGAGGAAGGCGTTTAGAATTTTTAAGTCAGAAGGGACAGAGACATCGTATCAGAATTATAAGGAATGTAACAAAAATTACAAAAGGGCAATTCAATTAGCAAAAATGGATAATGAAAAAAGGATTGCAATAGAAAGTAAGGTCAACCCTAAAAAGTTCTTTAAGTACCTTAATAACAAAAAAATGAGAAAAGAAAATATAGGACCCTTTCAGTGTGAGATGGGTAGGCAGATTATTGGAGATAAGGAAAAAGCTGAGGTATTAAACAAATTCTTTGCCTTTGTGTTTACCAGGGAAGAATCAAGTTCAATAGTAGCGCCACAGGAGGAAGCCACAACCTCCATATTAATGACCAATTGGTTAACTGAGGAAGAAGTTCATAAGCGACTTGAAAAAATTAAAGTAAATAAGGCACCTGGCCCCGATGGCATACATCCAATAGTTCTCAAGGAGTTAAGCTCAGTAATAGCAAAACCATTATATTTAATATTCAAGGACTCCATTTCCACAGGCTCAGTACCACAAGATTGGCGTAAAGCAGATGTGGTGCCTATATTTAAAAAGGGAGCTAGATCACACCCGGGGAATTACAGACCGGTAAGCCTGACTTCAATAGTAGGGAAACTACTTGAAGGTTTAATACGGGATAATATTCAGGAATACCTAATGGAAAACAAAATTATTAGTAATAGTCAGCATGGATTTATGAAGGATAGATCTTGCCAAACTAACCTTATTTGTTTCTTTGAGGAGGTAAGTAGGAATTTAGACCAGGGTAATGCAGTTGATGTGGTCTACTTAGATTTTGCAAAAGCTTTTGATACGGTTTCACACAAGAGGTTGGTGTACAAAATAAAGAAAATTGGACTCAGTAATAATATATGCACCTGGATTGAAAACTGGTTAAAGGACAGACAACAGAGGGTTGTCATAAATTGAACTTTTTCAGGTTGGGCTAAAGTCGTGAGTGGAGTACCTCAAGGATCGGTACTGGGACCCCTGCTTTTTAACTTATTTATTAATGACCTTGAGGTTGGGATCGAGAGCAAAGTCTCCATCTTTGCTGATGATACTAAATTGTGTAAGGTAATAGAATCAGAGCAGGATGTAATTTCTCTTCAGAAGGACTTGGAGAGACTGGAAACGTGGGCAGGTAAATGGCAAATGAGGTTTAATACAGATAAATGTAAGGTTATGCATTTGGGATGCAAGAATAAAAAGGCAACTTACAAATTAAATGGAGATATATTGGGGGAATCCTTGATGGAGAAGGATTTAGGAGT
This sequence comes from Ascaphus truei, assembly GCF_040206685.1. Lineage (NCBI taxonomy): Eukaryota > Metazoa > Chordata > Amphibia > Anura > Ascaphidae > Ascaphus > Ascaphus truei. The sequence continues at coordinate 285,361,441 of NC_134486.1, read as the reverse complement.
GCTTGTAGACAGCAGGCTTAGCAATAGTGCCCAATGTCATGCAGTAGGTGCAAAGGCAAACAAGATCTTATCTTGCATCAAACGGGCAATGGATGGAAGGGAAGTAAACATAATTATGCCCCTTTACAAAGCATTAGTAAGACCACACCTTGAATATGGAGTACAATTTTGGGCACCAATCCTTAGAAAAGACATTATGGAACTAGAGAGAGTGCAGAGAAGAGCCACCAAATTAATAAAGGGGATGGACATTCTAACTTATGAGGAGAGGCTAGCTAAATTAGATTTATTTACATTAGAAAAGAGGCGTCTAAGAGGGGATATGATAACTATATACAAATATATTCAGGGACAATATTAGGCGCTTTCAAAAGAACTATTCATCCCACGGGCAGTACAAAGGACTCTCGGGGCCATCCCTTAAGGTTGGAGGAAAGGAAATTTCACCAGCAACAAAGGAAAGGGGTTCTTTACATTAAGGGCAGTTAAAATGTGGAATTCATTACCCATGGAGACTGTGATGGCAGATACAATAGATTTGTTCAAAAATAGGTTGGACATCTTTTTAGATGGGAAAGGTATACAGGGATATACCAAATAAGTATACATGGGAAGGATGTTGATCCAGGGATTAATCCGACTGCCAATTCTTGGAGTCAGGAAGGAATTAATTTTTCCCCTTAATGGGGTTTTTGGTTTGCCTTCCTCTGGATCAATAAGTAAGTATAGATATAGGATAAAGTATCTGTTTTCTAAATTTAGCATAGGTTGAACTTGATGGACGTACGTCTTTTTTCAACCTCATCTACTATGTAACTAATGTAACGCTCGGCCTGCCCACAAGCCAGACGAGACCCCGGGACTGAGGTGGAAAGGAGTAATACCACACACATAGCAGTAAACGGGGACACGGCCGGAGTGTGGAAGTAGCGTAGGTGGTCCTGGTAACAAAAATAGAATGGGTACCGTACTTGCCAACTCCAGCGTAGAAAGGTAAAGTCCGTAAGCCAATGGTCGTGGGATGGAGAGAGCAGCGTAGTAAAGTGTCCGTAAGCCTGGGTCGTGGAGTGGAGAGAGCAGCGTAGTAGAGTGTCCGTAAGCCGTGTCCAAGGGATATAGAAGTCTGCAGGGTAGTAATGTCCAAAGCCAAATCCAAGGGTTCCAGAGAGCAGCGTAGTAGAAGTCCAAAGCCAAAGGTTGATATCCAGGGAGGTCAGCAGTATATCCAGGGACAGGAATAGGAACTGAAATACAAAAGGGGCCAGGCAACAGCAGACAGCACCAAGGTAGAGAAGCTCTGCAGAGCAAGGAGGTAATTTTGAGGGGAGACTAAATAGGGGGCTGGGACGTATCAGAGGAAGGGGAGGAATGGAGGAGCGGCCCGAGGGAGGACCTGATAGGGGAGAATGCCTGGAAGCTGGGACCTATCAGGGCAAGGGGAGGAGCGGAGGAGCGGCCGGGGAAGGAACAGATTGGGGAGAAGGGCCTGGGGGCGGACCTGATGGAGCAGGGGCAGGGAAGCGTTTGATGCGGGCGCAGCATCAGAGGAGGCGGGGTCAGGCGCACCGCGCCAGTAAATGGAAGCCTGGGTCCACGCGCGCCCGGAAGGGTGACGTGCGCGACCCAGAAGTTCGGGAGCAGCCGTGGAGGGACCGCGAGGAGTGAGGCACGCCGCCGGGGAGCCTGGGTGGCATGGGAATAAGGTAAGGAGGCGCTGGAAGCGGGTCTACCCGCAGCGCGGATCCTTACAGTAAGACCTTGAGCCCCTCCAAGGCAGACCACGTCTCAAGGGTCCCAACACTAATATAAATTCTTAATAACCTGTACATTACCACGAAGAATGTTTTATAATAAATCTGTCAAAATTAATTGCATAGTTCTAAGTCTGATTGAATCTCTTATTAACCTGTATAATACCAGGAAAAGCACTCTGTATTAGATTTGTCGCAATCAAACTGCATGCAAGTTCCCATGAGTGTGGAAGGTGAAATGGAGTGAGCTTTTAACCATTTAAAAGTGGGAGGGGTGAGCTTCAAACTAGGAGCCA
>NC_134486.1:285346894-285354394 GCF_040206685.1 Ascaphus truei | reverse complement strand
AGATAATACTTACTGTGTCCTCCATCCTCCATGGGAAAAGAATGGCCGCTCGTTGGGGGCAGGCTCATATAGAGCCTGGCCGCGCGCCCACAAAGCCTGGGAGCGCGCACCAATCAGCAGTCAGGTAGGGGGAGTTTTTTTTTTTCCAGCCAGCGCGAGCAGGGAAATTTCAGCGCGAGCAGGGAAAATTTAAAAAAAAAAAACACGTGTGCTGCTTGGGCCAATAGTTACTCGCCCGGGGGTTAAATCCACCGGCCCCGGGCGTGTAAATGTATAGGATTGTCGAACACTGTATATATATATATATATATATATATATCTTTTGAATAAATGGTCTTTTAGTTTAACTCTTTGGCCAAAGTGATAAAGGGGAAGGGCAGTGGGAACAGCGCTAATGCAATATAAATAAAAAATTAGTGACTATTAGACAACTAATAAATATAAATACACCCCTGAATATTGAGGTGAAGGCAGCCAGGAAAAATAGGTGACACAAACCAAAAAAACACAGTGAAAACAGATAAACCGGCGCCTAAAGGAAATAAAAATCTGACCAAATATAGTCCAATTCAAAAGGCTGGGATAAGTTCCAGGCTTTTTTCCTTGCAGTATTTGTACTGCTTGCAAGTACAGTTCCAAACAAAGTGCGTTTAGTTCCACGTCACCGGTCGGATATATGATATACGTTCATATATCGACTGCCATTCTGTATTTGTGATATACTTATTGCAGTGCCCGTGCGGGCTACAATATGTAGGCCGCACAGGGAGGTCTTACCAGAGATGTATATACGAACACATATACAACATTAAAAGAGGTCTAACAACACATAGCGTGTCCCATCATTTTTTAACCCACCATCAACAGAATCCTATTGGTCTCAAATGTCAAGCCATTGAAAGTTATCCTGGCAATTGGAGAGGGGGAGATAAAATTAATGGTATTAGCAAGCGTGAGTCATATTGGATATATGAACTTAAAACGCTATCCCCCAATGGTCTGAATATTGAATTCGATCTAGCTGCATTTTTGGTTAAATAGTGAGGGTTTTTTGACACCTTGTAGTTGTGTCCTCTTTTGCTGCTTGTTGTCTATTGGTACAGGTATTCTTCCATGTTTTAAGTCTCTTGTTATGTTTAATCCTATGAATGTTTTCCTTGTGTACTGTTCCTTTAAGAACAGGTGTTTTATGTTTATTTTTATTTACCTTATATTTGTATTTTTATTTTTTATTTTTATGGTTCTTGTATGTTATTATCACTGGTATTGGTCTGCTTGTATATGAGTGTATTTTAATATTGTGTTTTAAGCTAATATGCTAATTAGTGTTTCAGTATAAATGTACTGCCACTTGTTTATTTCCCATCATGCCCCTGACGAAGTGACTGACGTCACGAAACGCGTAGGGTGGACTATTCTCTGGCAGAGACATTTTGGCCTCCTTCCCTGTTAGCCCTTCCCCTTCCCTCCGTGGCCTTGGCTGTATCAGTGATTTGTTGTTTGTATTTAGTTGCACTATGATCTTTTTTTCTTTCTTTTTTTCTCGTTCATGTTGTTGTCTTACATGTCTGTTTGTCTGAGATTACATTGAGGATACTTCCATGGAACTCATCCCAACCTTTTGAATTGGACTATATTTGGTCAGATTTTTATTTCCTTTAGGCGCCGGTTTATCTGTTTTCACTGTGTTCTTTCTTTGGCCAAAGTGTTGTAAGCCCTTGAGCCCCTCCAAGGCAGACCACGTCTCAAGGGTCCTAACACTAATATAAATTCTTAATAACCTGTACATTACCAGATATCTATATATATATATTTAGGCACTGTACCGTGTATATGTGTCATTGGATGTAGCACTGTGCTTTGTCTGTGTTTCATGTTCTGTCTTTGGTTTTAAATACACAAAGAGTCTTAACCACAAACCCATTCCTCTTCTTTTCCCAGGCCAGCTTCTAAGGCTGCGTCCATGGTATGGACGACCGCGCAGACGCGTCCACACAGTGAGTGATCAGACTGCCTAAAGGCAGTGATCGTGTCTTTACGACGTTAAAACTGATTTCTTGCCGCGACGGGCCGGTATCGTGAGCGGTTCGCCCAATGGGGGCGAACCAGCTCCGTGATGTCACTGGCACGCCCCCTAGACACGCCCACAGACGGCGCGTGTACCATGGCCAGGGAAAGCACTGCACGCCTCCGCATGGGCGAAGTGTCTATGGACGTAGCCGAACTCCCCCTGAATATTTTCACAAGTTAGCCACTAGGTGGCTCACGGTTCACACACATACAGATGTATCCAGGGTTATTGTACCGTGGGTGGGTAATGGTGGGATATTCTGCGTTATCACTGCCATTGAATTCTATGGCATTGTGTTATGAGCGGGTGCAATAACCTTGGCTATATCTGTATATTATATTACATTACAGTTCGGATACAAGTCTGGTAAAAAAAAAAAGCACCTCCGTTATGAAGATGGTTGAGGTCTTCTGTATGACTGATCAGTATATATCAGAGAACCGTGGTTGGACAGCTATGGCAATTAAAGTACTAATAAATGCTTCTCAGTAAGTTAATATAAAAAGCTCACTTTTTAGTGAATAAAGTTCACTGCCCTGTATGAGCCACCAGATGACAGCACTGTGCCATAGAGAGAGAATGTATTACAACAACACTACATCAAGACAACTATGCTTGTTTACAGTACAAATTATGTTAATTACAACACCAACATTAACAGATCTAACGTGAATTTGTGCACAAACTGGTGTATTGAGAGATGTAGCAAGAAAGAATGTAACATACAAGAATGTCACAATTTTCACATATTCTCCACATAAATATCAAGTTTGGTACTGGTTCCCATATTGTGGTAACGCCTCGCCTTACATTCATTGTACTGTATGTTGCACCATATAAACCTAAATTATACGAATAAAATGAATTTAGACCTGGATGTTTTAAATCAATTATTAATCCCATGTTTTATTATTAAAAAAAATATATATATTTGATCAATTTTTAACATTATCATGGGTGTAAGGCAAAATTTGAATTGGCTGGAGTGTACTTTTGCATAGAATATGCTACTCCGTCAATGCATCCCATTGTGACAAACCTGCTTCTAATTGTGCTGCCAGGTAACGTTAAATATTTTCTAGTTCACTTCTTGGTGATCTGCCACTCACTGAAACAAATAAGCCAATTTCACTTGTTTATAATTTAGCTTTTCTCTTCTCCTTCAGCCAGAAAGAGGAATAAGCCATGGCCTTTGTTTTCCTTTGCCCGGCTTTAGATGGCAGTCATGCAGTGATGAGGACGGTGGGACATTCTGGTGCACAGTCAGACAAATTCAACTTCCACTGATGTGGAGAAGACCCCCCAAATCATTCCTAGTGGAAGTTTTCCAGTAATAACTAGGGTAAGTCACATTTTGCTAGTCAGCTCAATATGCTAATTCAACTGAGAAATATTTAACCCATCCAGAGGTCAAACATTAAAAAATAGTGGTACTGTGCATAAATGTAGGATGGCATCATAGCTTTTTTTTTTTTTAAACAAAGTTCTCTGGAAACTATTTATAAAATGTTTATGCTACTTAAACAGGAAGGGACGCGTTATTTTTTTTAATTCTGTAATAAAAGAGGAAGTTGAGGTTGCGCATACTCATTCTTACTCTATTATTTTTTCACATAAAAAAATGTCCCACGCAAGAGGAAGGTGGCATCACAGCACATTGAATAGGAGCATTCAACCCAACTTTAACCAGTACGTTTCCAAGCTGGTTGCTGGCTTCAGTTCAGCTGGATCCTAGTGGTTTGTAATGTGACAATTCTAGATGTTTCTCAGAAGAGGTCTATTTGATTACGATGCAGTGACTGATAACAACACTACAATTGCCTTTTGTTATGCTTTGAGATAAGGATGTATTACTGATTCACACCAACGAAGCAGAATCTACTATTCCCTGTTCACTTCTGCCTGTGACTTCTTCACTGGTTCTGACCACATAAAACACGTTATGGCACTATTGAGAAGAAGATTAGTATAGCAATGACTCAATAACCACAGAAAGGGGATATAGAATACAAATGCTGACATTTTGATTACACTTTGATTTTTTACATGCACGAGAAGTGTTATAACAATGTATTACTCTCACGTCGCTATGGAACTAGTGATTCCAGACAAAAATGGATTCATTGCTGTCTTCGAAAACCTTTTTTTCTTATTATCATACCAGCATAAAGATATAAATATCTTTGCATTGCTTTTCATGGCCACGTACTGTATGCACCTATTGCAAACATGGCTGCAGAAAAAAACATGTATATTGCCCCCCACACATTAACAAATAGCATTAATGTGTGTATATGTCAACCTTCAAGAACACAAGTTTAGGGGGTTCTGAACCAAAAAGGCATGTTAATGGAAAAGTAGTGATTCCTATCAGCAAATTAATATGAAACTGACTCCAGATCAGTGAGTTTACAGGACTGCAGAAATAGTCAGTAACAAGTTTATTTATTACGCATTGTGGGACCATGTGGGAATTAGGGGATTAACACTCTCACACACAGTAATGCAAAGTAAATATGCAACCTAATAAAACATTATTATTCTGTAATTTTGTTCAGAATACCCTTTGCAGGAATTAACAAGAGAAATAAGTTCCTTTTCGAGAAAACGTGGTAAAGAAAAACTGTGTGGAGGAAGAAGGCCTCCATCCCCGCCTGAAAAGGGAGGGGAAGGGAATAAAATAATAACTTTATTTCATATAGCGCTTTTTTCCCAATGGGACGCAAAGCGCTTCACAGTTACAGTATAGCGCGTGGTACGCAGCACATAGCAATTGTTACAGACAGTCCCTGCCCCGTGGAGCTTACAATCTATGTTTTTGGTGCCTGAGGCACAGGGAGATAAAGTGAACGGCCGACATCGGGAATTGAACCAAGTTCCCCCAATTTAAACTCTGTCGTTGTTTACAGTGTCAGTGTCTTTATTCACTGGGCCACTCTTTTCTAAAGGAAAAAAAGTCAAAAAGAAGTAAAAAAAAAATAGAAACCATAAACTGAAGTGAAAGAGGCACTAAGTATTGTATGAAAAAAAATAATTGCAAAGTGAATGTAGAAAGGGCTAGAGAACAGTAAACAGAACAAGAACTGAATGTACGTGAGAAACAGAGGGGAGAGAGGTAGGGAGACGGTGGGAAGAGGAGAGGGGGTGGAGAGTGACATTAAGAGGGTGGTAACCTTTACGTCATGGGTATTAATGTCTCCAGCAAAATACATAAAAACCCCAAACTGGTTCTTTCATCCATCTCATCTGCACTGAAAACACCACCTCGGCAGCACACATTCAGCAAGAGGGAGCCTGAGATACACTGTGACCACACACTGTACCGATCAGGGAAACAAACCAACATTTGGGAACAAGATGAGTAGAATAATCCCACTCTGTTTAGGATTGATCGTGCTGGCTTTTTTCTTACCCAAGCAGGTGAGCTTTAAAAGTTTCATTCTTAAAAAAAAAAAAGGATTTTATGGCTTCTAAATAATCATTCTTAATTGAGTATTTAAAAACGAATCAATTATTTATTTTAATATAAGTAACTAGAACTGCAATATAAGGGAAAGTTATTGTGGAAAGACATCGCCTTATGACTAATATGCTTACAACAATGTAGAAATAACATAAATAAAAGGATGTGTCCAGCATGTTTTTTCTCTCTAATAAAAAATGTTTCTAAAGCATATTGTGGTATATTCTGTGTAATACAATACTAGCCTTATAGTGTCAGCATTTTTCAGTTCACATGTGAGGTGGTATACTGTATCTGGACAACAGTTTATTATTCAATTATTTAGTTGAGAAAAATCTCTGGTCATAAATAACAATTCAAGAAGATGATTCAAGTGGATAAAACATTTGTAAGGGTATTGTGTGTGTGTGTGTGTGTGTGTGTGTGTGTGTGTGTGTGTGTGTGTGTGTGTGTGTGTGTGTGTGTGTGTGTGTGTGTGTGTGTGTGTACGTGTGTACCATATGTGTGTGTTTATATAGATATATATTCTAATCTATATCCTGATCAATTAATTATTTCTGCCAGCTTCTTCAGCCATGATCAGTCAGTCTTGGACTGATGCCATGTACTACAGTCATTTGGTCCTGATAATTTGCTCATATTGAAAGGCTCTAATAATGTACACCTAAAGAACTTACTTGTGTATCTGCTCCTTTTGATGATATGTCGTTTTTTAGAAAGATATATTCAGGTATTCATTTTGCACAGCACTTCTACATTCTGTACTGTGCAGTTTAACATAAAAAAAAGTTTGATGTGATGCTTGAAATTTAATTTAAAAAGTGTTTATCCTTTCTAAAAAGCTCTTTGGACATTAAATGTAAAGTATTTATGGTAGCTAAATGGGGTGTATATATGTAATATAATGTTTGTGTATATATATATCAACTTAAAAAAAGTGTTCATTACATAAAAGATTAAGTAACCATCTAAAAAAAAGGGAGTGTAAGTTTGTAATAAATAAAATCTAGTGAAGAGTTACAGTAACTGTAGTGATCATGGAAATATTAATACCCTGTAGGTTGTAAAACTGTTCAGTGAATCAAAATAAAAATGATGTATATTTTATTGTACATACAGGTAAATATTTAAGACTCTGCATCTGATCTGACAAAGGAACATTTTTGTCCTTTGTATAGGACATCTACAAGATCATTTGAGAGTATAACCAATAAAGTCTAAACATCATTTCTGTTTAAGTGATATTTTTATTTAATTAATCAATTGCGCACATGGGAGTTATTTACAAAGCCATTGACTTGAATGGCCATAACAGTGGCATTGTAAATAACAGTGCGTACTTCGATCAGATGAAGAGATAGGAAGCTAGAATGTCATGAAATAACTTTTCAGAATGCAAACAAAAGTAAAACCTCTCATCGTCCGGGTAATAATTTACATGATGTGAATTCCATCATTTCGGAAAGAACAGGTTTATCTTGGTGATCTGCACATTTTCTATGATTTTTGTTTAATCTTTCAAAGTTAATGAATAAGGGCGTCATTCCAAGACTGCCACTGTACTCCGCTCCCTTCAACAACTGTGCACAAGGACAGCTACTGTACTGTAACACAACTTTTTATCATAGCTACTGTTGTGCAATAATTATAGTCTTGTGGTCTGCAAGCAGCTTGCAGTCCATTCATTTGAATGATAATGAAAAGACAGTTCGCTATATAGAGGAATATTTGCTAAAGTCTCCTGGCTGCAAACCTGGGGGAAAACCAGTACAAAAGAATTGCAACTGGCTTATCCAAGACAAATCTCCAATCACTTCCAATTGAATTTTCTTTCTGTAATAAGTGCTGTTCTGTACTGATCTTTCTCCAGTTCTGCAGCTGGGAAACTTTAGTAAAAAGGACCCTTTAGTCCTTGATCTGGTATCAATGTAAGTTTATGCCACAATGCCATATAGAATGGCAAAGA